>NC_055972.1:29748352-29771688 GCF_018492685.1 Alosa sapidissima | reverse complement strand
TCTTCTATCTCCCTCCTTCTCTCTCTCTCTTCTCTCTCTCTCTTCCTCCCTCGCTCTATCTATGACAGGGCCCCACAAAGCCGTGATCATCACTGGGAGATGACGTTCAGAGTGCCAATGAGCTCTCTCTCCACACAGTGCACCGGTGCAGCCACACACACTGGAGCAGAGGGAGGAGAGGAACACACACACACAACACACACACACACACACACACACACACACACACACACACACACACACACACAGAAGCAGGAGGGACACCCACACACACACAAACACACACACAGAAGCAGAGGGACACACACACACACACACACACACTCACACACACACACGGATTCACCTACACACACAACCAGACAGACATTCTTCTGTCTCGATCTCTCCATCTGTCTCAGCTGTCAAAACACTTCCACATGAGATCAGTAGATGCCATTAGAGATGCTCTCAGGCTCTCAAAAAACAATACGACAGAGAGAGAGAGTGAGAGAGAGAGAGAGAATAGAGAGACAAAGAATAGTAGAGCAAAAGAGCAGGTGTCAGTGGAAGAGAAAAGGGCAGACAGGCTTGCCTCCCCTCCTCTATTGTTGATAAGTCAGGACAGGATGATTACACCCACCCCTGACCTGCCAGCCCCCCACTCTCACACTCACACAACACTCTCCCACTCACCAATGTGCAACACGCTCAGACAGCATGCATGGGCGGGGGGGGGGGGGGGGGGGGGGGGGGGGGGGCAGAGGAAAATGTGTGAGAGAGAGATGAACAATAAGAGAAGGGGCAGAGAGAGAGAGAGAGAGAGAGAGAGAGAGAGAGAGAGAGGAGAGAGAGAGAGAGAGAGAGATTGAATGAATGAATGAATGAATGAATGAATGAATGAATGAATGAATGAATGAATGAATGGGGAGACTTCTCCTGAGAGGGCTGGAAGTCAGGAGTAGACACATTCAAATATACAGCCTGGTGAGCTCCGTTACCATGGAAATGACTGAGCACAAAAAAAAATAACCTCTGTGTGTGTGTGTGTGTGTAAGTTTGCATGTGTGTGTGTGTTTGTAAGTGTGTATGTGTGTGGGGCGTGAGAGCGACAGAGGATAAGAGAGAAAGCGAAAGAGTGAGAAAGTGTGTGTGAAAGGAGTTGATAAGAGAGGGGGGCAAATAGCATGGTGATTTGTCACATTGAGACATTTGTCTCCTTCTCAAGAGAATCCACTTTCCCATCATTACCACGAGGCATGACGCCGGCCTTTTAAAAATGATAACACTTAGAGACTAGACAGACAAGAAACAGGGATAATCATCCTACCAGATACCAGAGAAGGCTGAGTGCCAATCACCTTCACCCTGCTAAACACACACACACACACACACTTTCTCTCTCTCTCTCTCTCTCTCTATATATATATATATATATATATATATATATATATATATATATATCTTTCTCTCTTTCCCTCCCTACCTAAGGATAGAGGGAAGCAGGATGATAAAACTTCCCCTCTTTTTCCCCTCTCATCATCCCTTCATCTCTGTCAAACCCACAAATATCTGTGGCGAAGGCATACATTAATAAACAAACAAATAGATAAATGTGACCCTGCAAGGCGAATGTCGTTTTGGTAAAATTTACAAAATTAAGTTATTGTACTCACACGAACGGCCATAAACTAAGCTTTCAAACTACATGTATATCGAGGGTATTGCAAAATGTATCGCTAAGATAACCGCATCCAAAGTCGACAGGGTTCTCCTGTCACGATACGCCAGAAGAGGAGAAAATCACCTTTTTAAGTAAATTGTCACGTCCGATAGTGTGAGGGCACAGCTATGATTAGCCTTACGGTAGCGTGACTTCGAAGCGTATGACTGACTATGCAGTTTCAACCATAGTTTCAACTGTGCAAAGAGCTGTCCATATGTTTTACTGTCTATGGAAATGAGTCTTTTTCTGCCCCCTAGTTAATACCTGGGACGGTCATAAGGTGTCACTATAGAATATAATTAATGTATTTCGGGGGAAGTAAGGGGAGAGGAAGTTCTGTGTACACAGATTGTGTATAGCCTAGCCTACTTTTAAAATGCTCTAGCCTACTTTAATGGAAAGTCCTTTAAGAGGACTTCTCCTGGTCCCTAAAATGACGCCAGGATATTTCTAAAAGTTTGTGCTTTTGACCGTTCGTAGCCCTGAAAGGCAAGTCTTTCACATTCATATTCGGTCACATCTGCCAAGAACGATATAGAGCTGACACATTGAGTAAAGAGTAATGAGTAGCCTAATGAGTAAATTAGCTCTACCGGACCCTACCGTAAAACCTTATAGTGGCGTGGACAAAGGGAATGACTGCTAATGTGTTGAATCTTCACCTAAATAAAGTAAGGTCAAAACAGTCAAAAACGTATGTTTATCCGTGAAATTTGTTCACAATATGAAAGTGTAGGACTGTATACTGTCGAATTATGCGAAAAATTCGACATTTTAACCTGTACGATTTTCTCAAAATAGCACCGTGCGCAAAACGACTGGTTTCACCTTGCAGGGTCACAAATAAACAAATGAGGAAGAAAACACTGGAATACCAGCCTGGAGGGGGCGGAGAGTGGTGCGGCGTGTGGCATGGTGCGGTGTAGTGTGGTGCGGGTGTGGTGCAGCGTGGCGTGGTGCGGCCTGGTGTGGTGCAGCGTGGTGTGGTGTAGTGTGGTGCGGCCCTGGTGTGGTGCAGCGTGGTGTGGTGTAGTGTGGTGCAGCGTGGTGTGGTGCGGCCTGGTGTGGTGCAGCGTGGTGTGGTGCGGCCTGGTGTGGTGCAGTGCGGCCTGGTGTGGTGCAGTGCGGCCTGGTGTGGTGCAGCGTGGCGTGGTGCGGCCTGGTGTGGTGCGGCGTGGTGCGGCCCTGGTGTGGGTGCGGCGTGGCGTGGTGCGGCCTGGTGTGGTGCGGCGTGGTGTGGTGCAGCGTGGCGTGGTGCAGTGCGGCCTGGTGTGGTGCAGCGTGGTGTGGTGCGGCCTGGTGTGGTGCGGCGTGGTGTGGTGTGGTGCAGCGTGGTGTGGTGTGGTGTAGTGTGGTGCGGCGTGGTGTGGTGTAGTGTGGTGCAGCGTGGTGTGGTGCAGCGTGGTGTGGTGCAGTGCGGCCTGGTGTGGTGCAGCATGGCGTGGTGCGGTGTGGCGTGGTGCGGCGTGGTGTGGTGTGGTGCAGCGTGGTGTGGTGTGGTGTGGTGTGGTGTGGTGCAGCGTGGTGTGGCGTGGTGTGGTGTGGTGCAGCGTGGTGTGGTGTAGTGTGGTGCAGCGTGGTGTGGTGCGGCGTGGTGCGGCGTGGTGTGGTGTAGTGTGGTGCAGCGTGGTGTGGTGTAGCGTGGTGTGGCGTGGTGTGGTGTGGTGTGGTGTGGCGTGGTGTAGTGTGGTGCAGTGTGGCGTGGTGCGGTGTAGAGGTCGGAGGCAGAGCCGCGGCGGGGGACTGGGAGGTAGCTGGGAGCTCATTTAGGTGAGCAGGGACGCCGGCTCATAAAGGCACCGAGGTTATGAGCGCCGGCATGAAGGTCTCAAGCTAGGAGTGGGACCGTGTGTGTGTGTGTGTACTGTATGTGTGTGTGTGTGTGTGTGTGGGTGGGTGTATGTGGGGGAGCGTGTTTGTATGTGACTATGTGACTGTGTGTGTGTGTGTGTGTGTGTGTGTGTGTGTGTGTGTCTGTGGGTTAGGGGAGAGAGTGGTGTGTCAAGCTGGAGCTGGATGCAGAGGCGGCATCTGTCTGCCAAGAGAGAAAAGTGCCGCAGTGAGTTGCCAGCACATACACACACATGCACACACACATGCGCACACACGCACACACACAGACACCATCACACACACATACACACACACCAGGATCCCTTCCCTTGTGCTTGAGGAGATGTTGGACCAGCAGCACTGCTAAGGTGAGACCTTGTTGAATACAGTGCGGCTCAGCTTACTATGTCCCTTCCCCGAGGCAGGCTGGGATCTATGTCAAATGGATTTTTTTTAATTATTATTGGGGGCCAAGCAGCGAAGCTGCGAGGCAACCCACAGTAATTCTACGTTTTCTTATTATTATAACTCATTTGCCATTGAACCATACAGTAAAAAGTTGGGAAATTTGGCACATTGATTCGGTACAGTAATATGAATAATTTCACTAAGTTTCATGTCAAGTGCTCTAGCGCCACCATTGTGTCAAATTTTGCATTGCATCTATGCGGTTAACGTTTCAACCGTACACATTGAAATATATTTGGAATCCTTGGATGAAGCCGAACTCAATGCACCCCATGATGTCAATTTCCACCATATTGGACCTTACGCCATATTGGATTTCATCAAAAACACTTAAAAGTTTTCACAGGTCACAAAATGTGTCCGATTTTCACGAAACTTGACGCAGATCATCGTCAGACCATGACTCAAAGGCATTGCTTTTTGGAGCCATATTCAAATCACATCCGTCACGACCAATCAAGTTTTGGCAAAGCCGCCAAACAGGAAGTGAAGTAATATCTCAGCAAAGCTTTCACGTATCAAAACCAAACTCAATACATGGGGTCAGGACCCAATAAGGAGGATGCTCAATCAATTTGATGACTTTTGACCTATAGGTGGCGCTATAATAAGCAAAAATACGTTTTGGCCTGTAACGGGTGATGTGTTTGGAATTAAAACTTACTAGTGGTGTCTGTTAATACTGTGGGAGGTCCTAAGTCCGACAGATGTGAATTTGTGACGTCAACATAATTGATCCGGCTGCCATATTGGATTTAATCAAAAACCCTTAAAAGTTTTCACAGGTCACAAATTTTATCCGCAGATGATCGTCATACCATGATTTACAAACGTATTGCTTTTTGGACCTATATTCAAAACCCGTTTTGGCAAAGCCGCCAACAGGAAGTGGGCTCATATTTCAGCAATGCTTTCACGTATCAAAACCAAACTTGGTATATGGACTCACGAGCCAATTAGGAGGACACCCAAGTAATTTGGTACATTTTGACCACTGTGTGGTGCTATAATCACAGGAAGTATAGTCATATTTCAGCAACGCTTTGAAATAAAAAAAACAAAGTCAGTACATGGGGTCAGGACCCAATAAGGAGGAGGCTCAATACATTTAATGACCTTTGAGGGGGGAAACCAAACTTAGTATATGGACTTGGGACCTTATCCTGAGGACACAAAATAAATGTGGTGACTTTCAACCACTAGGGCGGCGCTAGAGTAACAGAAGTTTCGGTCATATCTCAGCAATGCTTTCACATATCAAAACCAAACTTGGTTCATGGACTCAAGACCACATCCTGAGGACACACAATAATGTTAGCAACCTTTCACCACTAGGGGTGCTATAATTTGCAACACTTTCTCGTATCGACACCAAATTTGGTACATAGACTCGGGACCACATCCTGAAAATGCTCAATATATTTAGTGACCTTTGAACACTAGGGGCGCTATAATTATCAACACTTTCTCGTATTGACACCAAACTTGGTATGTGGACTCGTGACTACAACCTGAGGACGCACAATAAATTTGGTGATGTTTGAGATGTGCGTATATGTAGGGGGCTATTGGGGTGTGTAGGGGAGGAGGTTTATCTGTTTATATATGTGTGTGTTTGTGTGTGTGGGGGGAGGGGTTAATTGGGTGTGTATAATTTAACAACATTGCGTTGCCAGGACAACTCCTGCTCAACTGCTTGGCCCCCTCATTGCTACTTGCAGCTATATTTATTATTATTATTGTGTTACATGCTCCAAATGTAAAGCACTTTGAGCTGCATTCTGTGTATGAAAGGTGCTATACAAATAAAGCTTATTATTATTATTATTATTATTATTATTATTATTATTATTATTATTATAGAGATCAGGCAGACTTCAGACACGGTGTCTACAGTTTTTACTTTCTTTCTTTCTTTCTTTCTTTCTTTTTTTTTCATTTTTCAAGGTCACTCTGTGCCACAGAAAAGCACTTCAGGAAATGTTTATTACAAGTAGGTGGACAATTTCAGATTTTGACCCTCGTCCACCAGGACATCAAGGCGTGGAGCAGCGGTGAATCGGCCCGTGTTTGAATCCCATCCCAGGCGTTGACTCCCTGTCTGGATGAAAGCGTCTGCTAAAACTCACTTACTCAACCCAGCAGGCAACACAGGAAGAAGGAGAGCGAGGAGTGGGCGGCCCGGCTACTCCGGTAGCTCCTGTCACACCGCTGAATTATGGGATTCGGAGACCGAGCGTGCATATTTCAGATCAGACGGTCTGACATCTACACAAAAAGGCCAAAGACAGAGCTTGTCATCTTAAGCTGAAGAGCTTGATAGAGAGACTGAACGCTTAATCTCCCTACAGTCTTAGAGAATATATCTTCACACACAGACACACACACACTCACACACACACACACACACACACACACACACACACACAATGTGCATTCTCTCTCCACAGTCTTAGAGGATATATCTGCACCCTGAAGAGCATGTGCTAGGTGGCTGAGACAGCGACGACGTCTAAAAACACGAAGGCAGCGATAGTGTCAATCTCCCTGAGCTTACAGTGCTCTCCGGTATCTCCCAGACTCCCAAGCAGCTGAACATGACGGGAGTCTGAGTCTGAGCACCAGAGAGGGGATGTCAGCAGCAGCAGAAGCAGCAGAAGCAGCAGAGCACGACCAGGTGAGACTTGCTGCTGCAATGCCACAGCAGTCACGGGCCATGTGCTTCTGACGGCTTTGGCTTCTCCAGACATTTTCAGGGACCACTTAGAAGACGGACGCTGACACAGAGTGCCATTTCAAACGGTACTGGACGCCACTGGACTCAACAGAGGCAGTTGTAGTCACTGTAGTTGTGTATTTACTGACTAAGATTTACTAAGACTGTACTTGCACAATTTGTAACCTAAAAGATCTTTTAGAAAATGAAAATTTGGACTATTTCATGGAAAGTATATGTTAATTTTGTATTTGATGCCAGCAACATGTTTCAAAAAAAGTTGGGACGGGAGCATGTTTACCACTGTGCTGCTTCACCTCTTCATTTAACACAATTCTGTAAATGTTTAGGAACTGAGGAGACCATTTGCTACAGTTTTGATAATGAAATGTTGCCCCATTACTCCCCGATATAGGATTTCAGTTTCTCAACAGTATGGTTTTTTTTTAGTCATGCTTTTCATTCCATTATGCACCTAATTTGACAAATCTGGACTGCAGACAGGCCATATTAGCACCTGGACACTTCCTCTATGGAGAAATACTATTTAAATATGTGCAGAATTCATTTTGGCATTGTTTTCCTGAAATATTCAAGGTCGTCCCTGAAAAAGACATTACCTGGATGGCAGTATATGTTGCTCAAAACCTGTATACATTATTCAGAATGGATTGTGCTTTGCCAAATGTGCAAGACGCTCATGCTGTAGGTATTAATGCTCCTCCACACCGTCATAGATGTTGGGTTTCGAACTGAGCACTAAAACAAGTTGGATAGGTTGGATACTTGGATAGGCCCTCTTCTCTTTAGCCCAGATGAGTCCATGATTTCCAAAAAGAATGGCAAACTTTGATTGGTCTAACCACAGGACCTTTTTCCATCTTACCTCAGTCCATTTTAAACAAACTCAGGCCCAGATAAGAGGGTGGTATTTTCTGTATCATGTCTCAATACAATTTTAGCTGTTACATTTTGGCTGCAGTTTTTGAATTGAGTATCAAACTGGGCACATAGACAATGGTTATCAGAGGTTTTCCTGAGCCCATACAATGACAGGTCTGGAGACAGGTCTGGTGTTGATGCAATGCCATCTGAGGTCCAAAAGACCACGGGCATCCAATTTGTTTTTCAGCTATTTCCCCTGTTTGCAAAGATTTCTCTGGATTCTCTGAATGTTTTAATAATATTATGTCCTGTAGATGATGCACTTCTTAAATACGTCACAATGTCATGTGAAGAAGCATTAAAATTACATTGTTTCATCAATTGTGCACACAGGTTTACACAGAGTGATAAATACCCCTACATCTTTACTTCTAAGAGACCCTGCCTCTCTGGGATGCTCTTTTTCATACCCAATCGTGTTGCCAGTTACCCTAATTAGTTGTGAAACATTCTTCCTTTTGTTTTCTTTATCATTACACAACTTTTCCAGCATTTTGTTACCCCGTCCCAACTTTTTTAGAAACGTGTTGCTGGTATCAAATTCAAAATTAACATATGTTTTCCATGAAATAGTCAAATTTGTCATTTTCAACATTTGATATGTTGTCTGTGTCCTTTTTGCAACTAAATATGAGTTTAAGAGATTTGCAGATTATTACATTCTGTTTTTATTCACATTTTACACAACGTCCCAACTTTTTCTGTTGTGGGGTTGTACTATCTTCTCCTCCTCTCCTCTCCTGTCCTCTCCACTTCTCTCCTCTCCTCTCCAGTCCTCTCCTATCCTCTCCTCCTCTCTTGTCCTACCTTCTCCACTTCTCTCCTCTCCTGTCCTCTCCTCTTCTCTTGCCCTCTCCTCCTCACCTGTCATCTCAAGTCCTCTCCTCCTCTCCTCTCCTCCTCTCATACCCTCTCCACTTCTCTCCTCTCCTCTCCTCTCCTCCTCTCATACCCTCACTTCTCTCCTCTGCTGTCTTCTCCTCCTCTCTTGTCCTCTCCTCCTCTCCTGTCCTCTCCTCCTCTCTTGTCCTCTCCTCCTCTTCTGACCTCTCCACCTCTCCTGTCCTCACCACTTGACTATTCTCCTCTCCTCCTCAAGTTAGTTTCTGCTAGCCTAGAACAGTGCAAAATAAAAAAAAGATGTGAGGGCATTACAACCTAATGCATGAGGGGCCCTCGGGGCCAAGCCTGGGGCCTGACCCTTCATTACAGGGTCACACATGTGACGGGTGAGATGAATGAGCCCCCCCCCCCCCCCCCCCCCCCTCCTCGCAGGCATGAGCAGGCATATATATACTGTACTGTATGTGCAAAAATGTGTGTTTATGAGAGTGTGTGCCTTGAGCTACCCTGGCATGTGTGTGTGTGTGTGTGAGTGTGTGCGCGCATCAGTGCAAGTGTGCGTGTGTGTGCGTCTGTGTGTGTGTGTTATGAATCTTACTGCAAAGAAGGGTGAGAGGTTGGCATGGGCCTGTTTTAGTCATAGGTTTAACACTGCATGTGATGTGTGCACGGCTTGAATTTTAATGTCAGTGGATCCACATTCTGAGGGTAGAGCATTCACACTGAGGCTCAATCTGTTCATGGTAATCAGGACGCTCTGCACACACAACGTACATGCAAACCTAGCAGCCTGACGCCTGATTGTGGAGAGAATAGAGACAGGCAAAAGAGAGGGAGGGAGAGAGAGGGAGAGAGAAGGAGAGAGGGAGAGGAAGAGAGATGTAGGGAGAGTGAGGCAGGGAGGGAGGGATAATAATCCTGCTCTGTTTTGCCATGAGGTGACAGATCCACGTGATCATTGCTATGCATCTGACAGATAGACTAGCTCACAAGGTGATAGGTTCATCCTGAACACATACTGACATGCAATCTCTCACACACACCAATACACACACTCACACACACACACACACACACACACACACACACACGTGCATTCTGCTGCCCTGTCGTTTTCTCATTCCCTCACACAAACACACACATACAAAAACAAATGCCACCCTCTATAAAAAAAGAGAAAAAAAGAACACAGACACACAGACACACACACACACAGACAGACAGACACACACACACAGACAGACAGATACACACACACACACACACACACACACACACACACACACACACACACACACACACACACAAACTGAAGACAACTCCAAGGTGTAAGGTAGACACATGGAGATGATGATGGAACTTGGCAGCGAAGCTACTTCAACAGCATGTTTGTTTGCATCTGGGTGGATGTGTGTGTGGATTGTGTGTGTGTGTGTGTGATATTTGTGTTGGGGGGGGGGGGGGTATGTACTGACAAGCATATGTATTCCATACAGACTGAATGACCATATGGAATAACTCTCTGACCTGCTTGTTTGTATGCATTTGCCTAGACATGCTTGTGTGTAGATGCCTGTGTGCAGGCATATCTGTGTCAACCCCAATAAGAGCAATGCAGAGATATGGTATGTATATATGGTTGTGTGTAGATGTTAGGATACTCCTGTCATGCTCAATAGCAGTACATGTGTTTGTGTGCTGATTCTCTTATGTGACTGTATGCGTGCCAAGTCCAATAAGAGTATTGTGTGCATGTATGCCTGTCTGTAGATGGTTGTGTGTGTGTTTGTGTGTGTGTGTGTGTGTGTGTGTGTGTGTGTGTGTGTGTGAGAACAATAAGAACAATAAGAACAGTCGTAGTCGTGTCCCTTTGTGAGTGACCCCTCTGCCCTGCATGCCCCTGTCAGAGAGTGGCCTCTGATTAACAGCACAGAGCTAATTATAACAGACAGCTCTCTCTCTCTTTCACACACTCTTCTCCTCTCCCCTGCTCACACCCACTTACGCTCACACTGCTTTTCTATCACCTCTCTATCACCTCTCTATCACCCCCTCTCTCATCCTCTCTTCCGCCCTCCCCTGCCTCTCTCCCTCCCTCCCCTCCCTCTCTCTCTCTCTCTCTCTCTCTCTCTCTCTCTCTCTCTCTCTCTCTCTCATCAACCTTATGTTTCTCTATCTTACCTCAACCCTGCCTCTATCTTACTTCCTCACATTTTCTCTCTCTCTCTCTCTCTCTCTCTCTCTGTCTCTCTCTCTCTCTCTCTCTCTCTCTCTCTCTCTCTCTCTCTCTGTCTCTCTCTGTCTCTCTCTCACACACACACACACACACACACACTCCTGCTAACCAGGTTTGACACCTCAGGGGTGAGTTTGCACAGGATATGGCCTCTAACCTGTGTCCTATTATACCTTTTCAAATTTCATTAGTGTGTTTTTACACAACAGAGGGCTCCACTGCATGCTAACCAGCGGTAGTAGAGGCTGGACGGCCGGCCTGCCAGTCGTCCGGCTCCTCTGCCCACTCAAGGACACCCATCTGCTGGGTCCATCTCCAGCCGGTCTCCCCTAATGGGATTCTGAAGGACCTGACCTGCCTGTTCAAACAGTTTAATCAAAGGAGGAGCAAGAGTGAGGGGGGGGGAGAGAGAGAGAGAGAGAGAGAGAGAGAGAGAGAGAGAGAGAGAGAGAGAGAGAGAGAGAGAGAGAGAGAGTGCTCATTGCTACACCCTGAAGAAGAAAGGGATGGAATAGGAAAGGGGAAAAAATGAAGTAAAATAAACGTATGGTGTGAAAACGTGCACCCTCTCAAGCCATAAAAATCTGCTGGAGGCAATCTTCGCAATCCATCACAGGGGAAAGACACAGGCGTAAGTCAAGAAGCTGTAAAAATGCACATGCAGGAGTTTCCGGATGGAGTTCCTTTTTTATCTCTGACAGTAGACTTTTACTGACACCTGAGTGTACAGACGTCTTCCGACCGCCGAAGAGCTGATGGAATTGCTCTAGTGTCTTACTACGGCTGAGTGTGTTTGGATGCGTTTGTTTACTGTAACTGGTTGGTTTTGCACGCTACACTAAGTCTTACTTATGTGTCAGAAATAATTCAGCTTTGATTACGACAACAGCGCTGAGCAAATTCTCCAGAAGACTCTTTTGAGTTTACAGAAGCTACCTGATATCCTGCTTTTCATTTGCATGTGTGCTCTGTTCTGGAGAGCGAACATCATATTTGTTTAGCTGTTTTCACTGATTGAACATGACTTGGGAATGACAGACCAATTTATAGCCCTTGAGTGTATTTTGTCATCAACTAACATTTCCCAGTTGAATGCTTCTACAAATTAATGCATTTGTATCTGACAGAAATGAAAACAGTACGTTTTGTAATAATTTCAAATTTTTTGTTTCACTGAATTTTATTTCTATAAATGTCACGCCTGCATTAGTTATTATTGTGCAGAGTATTTGTACCTTTTCATAGAGGATCAAAGCCAGATTTGGCCACACCATTTCACAAGCTGATAAGAATAGTGTCTACAAGCCTAGCTCTTGCACTTATACTTCATTAATTTTATTTGATACATTAAATCTAATCTAAGAGCAAAACATGTTGTCTTTTGTCTATTCTTTCAGTTAAAAAAGCTGTCTCAGTCCAACTCACCTGCTAGCTCTAGACTAAAGTGTTAGTATAGCCAGTGTGACGGCCTGTTAGGCCTTCTGGGGGGTATTCCATCAACCTCTCTAATGAAGGCGGCATTTAACAGAAATAGCCTGGCTTGAACGTAGACTTTCACTTGGGGCTGAAGCCGTTCCATTAACTGAAGTTAGCGGCATCTTTTTTCCTCGGCCTCGTTTATTCAAGCGAGGTTTAGGTCAGCTTCATCTCTGCTCGTGCTCGTGGTAGAACAGTAGACCAAACAGTAGATTAAGGAAAAGAGGATATTTGTCGTATTAAGACAATACTAGACGATTGCTGTTCAATTTGGCAAGCACCATCTACAGGAGTTTCATCGAAAGTCATCAAATTTAACATCGAGCGAAAAAAAAAAAAAGATAGTTGCCTACAGAAATTGGAGAATAATGAAAGCATAGGCCTACATTTAAAACAACGATGCTAATGGTTTGAAATAAATTGCGAGTTTGATTAGCTTCACTCTATACAGTCATACAGTCTATGCTTGAACAAAACGAGTGAATGAATAAATTATATAAACTAAAAACAACTTTGGCATATGGATATTCAAAACTATCTATAGTCTACGTTCTTAGATTACTGTAAAAGAGTTCACTCCAAATTATTATCTAGGTGTAGGTGGTCATAAAATAAATTAGTATCAACATAATAGTATTGTCTCCCATAAGTCCCAAAGTGTTTGTAGCACACAGTTGATTTGACATTCATGAACAATCCTCGACACATGAAGCAGTTTTAATTATTAGCCTATAGGCCTACAGGCTACAGAATTATCCTTTGGCTTGCATCAGATATAATATAGCCCACTGGCAAAGCATATTACTGTTACTGAACAGCCTACCAAATGTGCATGACCCTTTATCAACAGTATATGTCTTTCATTAAAGAGTATAACTAAAAATGTCATTATCAAGGTGATAAGCTATTTAGCCCTAATACTTCGTATGGGAAGCGAACCTGTGAACACGCAAGGATGTAACTCCTTTGCTGTGTCGTCTCTCTGCACGTTACACCACCACCAGTGGTGGAGGAAGTACTGAATCTCAGTACTTAAGTAAAAGTACAAATACACAGAGAAATATTTACTTTAGTAAAAGTAAAAGTACCACAATGACAACCCTACTTAAGTAAAAGTAAAAAGTACCTGATTTTAAATGTACTTTAAGTATTAAAAGTAAAAGTATTTGCATAATTATTTATTCTCTTAATATCTATATTCTAAAAGAAAGATTAGTATGGGCTGTGGCATTTTAATTAAGCTAGTTTTAGGTTATACTCGACTAGATTTAAGCTAATGCAATTGTGCTTACCATCTGTGGCCCAGTTTACATTCTGACCTAAAATTCTAGAGACTGTAATTCTGGTTATCTACTAGGGTGATCTGCTGAGTAAAATATCATTCAGCAAAACACGAGAGCCTGAAGTTTAACGGGGTAGACAAGGGAAACGTCGGATGGATCGTAATGCCAATTCTGCTGATTGAACAGAAAAGTTGCTGAGAAAGGTGTTATGATTAGGTTCAGTTTCACTTGCGCAGACGCACATAGACATTGAATGAGCGCTCACATTTCTACCCCCCAATTGTAGGCTATGCCTCTTTATTTGATCACACACAATTAAGAAATATTTCCTAATCTGGAAAATGCTACGTTTTTTTCGGCCAGCGGTTCTATAATAGTCTACCATTCATTTGTGCCGCAAATGATCAGACGTGTGACAGAAGCATGGATATAGCCTGTAACTTCGCTGATCCGCGGATAGCAATCTCATCGCAGAGGAGGCCCTAACGCTTCAGATAACAGACAGAGAAAGGCACAGAACACAGTTGCATGTCCAGTGTAGCCATGGGTCTGGTGAATATAGCCTACCGAATGCAGATGGCTACAAGTTCACGCTTTGCCTGGTCTAGATTAGAAGCTTATGTTTTAAAGATTTAGAAGCTGGGCACGTAGCGCTCCAGAATCTTTGGTAGCAACCCCGCCGCCTGGTAAAACAAACGTGTTTGTCAGAGAGAAAAAAAATCTGATCATAAAATGTATCGTAAAAAGGAACGATGGTGTTGTCGAAATGTAGCGGAGTAAAAGTACAGATAATTGCTGTAAAATGTAACGAAGTAAAAGTCAAAAGTATGCACTATAAATTCTACTTAAGTAAAGTACAAATACGTGGAAAATTTACTTAAGTACAGTAACGAAGTATTTGTACTTCGTTACATTCCACCACTGACCACCACAGAACGTAATTGACGTAGAGTAGCAAGATTCTTAGAACCACACGCACGTGAAGTTAAAACATTTTAAGTCGCATAATCTTCATAAATTCTTTGGAGCAAGTGGATGTGTAAATCCATGGTGACACTGTTGAAAAAAAACATTTCTAGGCCTACTTCTATTTTTGAAGTTGTAGCTACAGGTGACGAAAGCACAGGTTGACAGAACGATCTTTTTGGACTTGTTTTCCGACTGATTGTTTTTTTTTTGCAACACAGCTTAATTTAGCTTGAAAGTTAACCTGCTACGGAGCAGTGGGGTATACTACAAAGCACGTTAGACATATCTAGGCTATGTAGACATATCGAGGCTTGACAAAGCCTTGACTCAGGGGTATACGTTAAGTGATCCTACGATTGCAGTTATGTGATATATTTGTCAAACTAGGCTTTCAGCTCAGATCTGTGCGCGTTCTCGGTGTTGGGATGACTTTGGCCAATCGTGTAACGTGGAGACGCACAAGACCGCCTCTATTTAAAAACAATTACTTCCGCATTCATGAGCGATGGCTTAATCTACACTGCGGTCATTTTTTGTGTCTAACCTATAACATCAAATAATTGTTGTATGGTATGCACGTCCATAGTGGGATATTTGCACGCACAGCACTATTAAAGCGCATTCGAGATCCAAAATGTTAGTAGAGGCGGAGCTCCACCTGTAAGATATATGACAGAATCCTATACGTGAGATAACTTTGTTTTTAAGACAATTGATTGGTCAGTGTGCGGTAGATTACACGATTTGAGCTATAACTTAGCACATAACCTCCTCCCGACCAGGTTTGGTTGACAGCATAAGATACCATGGTGATATAGCGACACTAAAACAGATCCACTTTCGTGTCACAGCATAGCCTGGCTTTGAGCGCAACATACCTCGCTAACCCACTAATCGAGATTCGTAGTACACCCCAGATGTTAGTTCTGTGGCATAAATTCCCATAGTTACCAAGCTGGGATTCACGTTAACCTCATTAATGGAACGGAATTCTCACTAAAATTAGCGAGACTTATCGAAATAAGCCAGGTTTGGCCTTTAGCGAGGTTGATGGAATACCCCCCTGCTCGTTAGGCCTTCTGTTTGTTTTTCTTCTACTTAGGAGGGCCATTCTTACTTTGGGTTTTGGACATGCAACACTGCACTCAGACACATTGCAAACACACAACATCCATGCATTACTGGGGCCTGTACTACGAAGGGAGCTTAACCTACCCAGATGTAACCCAGGGTTACTTTGTTAAACCAGGGTTGACAAAACCTGGTTATCTTAAGTGGTGTTAATCGGTACTACAACGCTGATTATTAAGTTGATTTGTTCAGCCGGGGTTAACCTCATTGGAGTTTGTGCGCATTCACATAAAAGGGGCGGGTTGCAGCGCAAATCACCACTTTCAGTGATGACGCGTTCACCTTATTTTACGGATGAGGAATGCACAATTATTATGACAAGTTATGAGGAATTAAAACCCACTCTACGACAAAAATCAATCGTTGGCAGTGAACAAAGCAAGGCAAGGCTGTTGGCAACGTATTGCAGATCGGGTAGCCTAAATGCCTAAAAGTAAAGTTTTATTTCCACATGTTCTTCAAATACGGAGGATTAATAGCTTGCGGAATGTATTAAATGAGTTGAAATAATTAAATTGCCTATTTTGAGTTCATAGAAATGCCTACAGATGCAACACAATTTAGAAGTGGGCATATAGATTACAGTAATAAGGATAATTGAATGTTTAAGTAGCCCCCATTGACTGATTTGGTGTATGCCTAATCCTGTGAACATTTCAGATGCAACACCATTGCCAAACGCACATGGCAGCAGGTGAAAATGAAACACAAACACATTATTCAGAATAGTGGTTTATATAGTCATAGCTTGCATTAATATTTCTTAATTATGAAAACATGTAGGCCTAGTATGCTTATAGCCTTCACTTGGCCTCTGTTTTACAGCTAACAAGAAAAAGGTGTCTTTGAACACTACTGTAAGGTTTACTGAAAGGTGTCTTTGAACACTACTGTAAGTGTTTTACAGTAGCAGAGGAGTTGGCCATCGCAAATAATAGTGGAAGGCCAATTATGGAGGGGGTTGAGGGAGGCATTCGGTCGGATTCTGGTGCTGTGGAAATGTGTAGCCTTTATGTGCAGGGTACAGTAATATTACATTCAATTCAACAAGTTTGTTAAAATGGTGATTTTTATTTATTAGGCCTACTGTAGGCTATGTCCGATTTTATTTTAAGCTATTCTTGCTCAGATGTTCAGCATACTGTAGGCCTATGTCCGATTTATTTTCGGACATACAGTATTCTTGCATCACCGATGGAATACATGAATGTCCACGTACGGGCATTGCTATGAGACGTCTTCCTAGATCATCTGACAAAGATAACAAATTCCCTCGGCTGACAATCTATATCTTCATAGAGAATATCGTCCAGGTAGGCTATATATATTTTCTGGCGGTCTCTAAAACCCCTCGCCCTGCGAAGAGAGTCCCTCACGATTTGCGCTCCAATGTCGTATGGATCATCCAAGTACGCCGACATGTCTCGGGAGAAATTGTTAGTGGAGGGGTGGTACTTATAAAGGGTGTGGTTAACGGAAACCTCGGGTTAACCAAGAACATAACCTGGTCGGAGCAGGTTTGAGATGCAGCTTAAATTGCCATGGCAGCATACGGATAAAACCTATCCACCTTTCGTAGTAGGGGTTAATCGGGAAGTTACGCCACACGTGATCAAGTTACTCTCGAAGTTACCCAGATAAGCCAGTAACACCGCTTCGTAGTACAGGCCCCTGATGACTGCCTTTGACCCACCTCACACTGTTTGTTTGTTATTTGGTTAGTTTGGTTAATAAATCTATATTTTAGTTAAAGATCCAACCTCTCGACTCCCTCTTTTGTTGTGGCCTTACCTCTAGGTCATAATACCAGACACAGAGGGCCAGATGTACTAACGCTTTTGCGCCCACTTCAGGCGTATTTATTTCGCAATGTGCGTGTAAAATCATTGCGAGGTATGTACAAACAGGCCACAATGATGTAAAAGCGCAAACTGCCTGTCGCGGGAGCTGAAAGTGGCAGATTGATTTTGTCATGTCATGCATATGCATTCATGGGAGGATCCAGGGGAAAGTGGGAGTTTAGCGTAAAAAGATAGGAGGGAAAGAGTAAAGAGCGCCTAATTATGTATTCCGCGGTATGTACAAAGACTGCTCCTGAAAGCGCACGTCTATTCTGCGCCTAAATACTTCCGCCTTGTAAAAGCAGGTGTTAATCTAAATTGCAGTTCAATGTGTCAATTAGCGTGTTTTCATCCAACTTCCTAATGCGCATTTAATCTATTCGAATAAGAAATCCCGGTTGGAAACATGTGAAATGCGCATCAAAAATTCTAATGCGCATCTATATTTGATTCGTTCGAGGGGGGTTGATTAACTCTCGATGCGCATAAGGTATAATGCGAATAAAGTTGATGGAAACGGTTTATTCGCATCGTGTGACGTAACCTTCAGAGAATCTCAGCAATCTCTGGCGCTTCCCTATAACATTAGGCAACTTGATGTGTTCTCTTGCTTGTTTCCGTAGAATAAAACAAACTGAATACACACATCGGTGCACAGTTGTTTTGCTGATGCTAAAGTTTTCGCCAACAACTTGATCGGCACACATCACAAGTTTATACAACTAGTGCAGTGCCCGTTCAAACATGCCATTCCTGTAGAAAACCTGTAGCCCGATTACATGCCCGCAGGTATGCCTGCTTTAACAATAGGATGATAGGGAAAAACATCATTCCAGCTAAACATTCAATAATGTATACTGAATATCATAATATATTAGCCTATAATTAATGGGCAGTAAGCAGAATTTAGGCATGACTGCATGTGATTTCTACAGATCAGAATGGCAAATGTTTTGAGTTAAGGCTATAGGTCTAGCTTATTGCATAACTTTCCTGATAGTGAAGACAAGCCATTTTGTGATCGTTTGACATTTGCAACGATGTGACTCAAAAGCAGTGTTTGATAGCATAAGTGACGTTTCTCTGTCTGCCACTTGTTGTCTAGCTGTGTGGCACGTCTTCTAAAACGTTAAATTCGGGACCATTAGCCTATCGCTTGTTTCAATTTGGGACCTTGCAGTCAGAAATGTAGTTTGTTTATTCAGTCTCACGTCCAATGTTGCTATTCAAAGCGTCAGTTTATTGCACATACTTTTCATTTTGAATAGCCACTACATACCCGTGTTTGTTGGCGTGTTGTTGCAAAATCCGCGTAATCATTTTATGCAAGCAAACATACAGGAAGTCTATTGTTGAGGTCAGAGATGATAATCAAACATCTTGCATTTTAACCGTGATTTAGTGCTGCCAAATCTCCGCTTATCCTCTCTCTGGTCCTGCGCGCAGTGCTATGTGAGAGGGTGGCTATGGTAGAGCGGGGAAAGCCAACGTGTGCTTCTTTTACCGATACATAACGATATATTTAGCTTTTCTTATCCAAACAATGTCAAACTATGCACTGCACTTACTCATGCCAGTAGCAAGACACTACTCATGCCAGTAGCAAGACACCTGCCAAGTTTGAAATCGAACGGACCAACGACATGCAGACAGACAGACAGACGTTCCTGCAATTTATGGATAGATAGATGCGATGGCATCCGACAACGAGTACTCGGGGCAACAGCCAGGTCTATCATTCGTCATAATTCTTCAAACCCTGACTTGTGAATCTAAAGGTCTCCACCCACTGTTGGTCAGTGAAGTAGAGCTATAATCGGGCCTTAAAATTTAGGCCCGACAAGACCCGAGCGCCACAGAAATCAGCCCAAGCCCTGACCGAGCCCGAGACTGACAGCTTTTTAAAAGCCCGAACCCGTTTACAGCCCGACATTATTCAAATGTCCGCAAGCACACAGCTCTTTTGCCTTTTGTCAAGAATAAGTAACATTTGACATCATTTATTCATGACTAACGTAGCCTAGGCCACTTGGAAGTTGGAACAAAGAAATAAAATAGCCCAAGTCCTCTCAGCATTCTGAAGTTTGCGGGAACCCTTACGCAGCCCCGACATTAATTACTGTAGTTCTTGCGCCAGCTTTTCAAACCCCTCGCCATTTTCAATATTAAAAGGCCTAATGTCTTTACAGCGAAAGCTGACACACTTCTTCTCCGTAACCATTTGTTTCACCTTTGCGGGTTTGATTTTGTTGCTGTAGCCTAACAAACGATGTGATCCTGATGGGCACTGACAGCTTTGATCAACATGCCTTATCGGCGACGAATTCCCTGTCGTTCTACAGAATGTTGCATCCTTTGGATTTTACAAAACCACTGGCTTATTATTCTCATTATGCACATGATCAAAACTTTTCCACACCTCAGACTTTGCTTTCTTTGCCGGTGCAACTAAAACGCCAGTCACAAGAGGCCAGCCTCTATTTCACCTCCTAAGCATCCATTTCTGCATCTTTCTCGCAGCTAACCGAAACGCATCTCCTGACCGCTCATTTAGCCTACCGCGCAAGCCCGAGCCCAGCCTGAGCCGTGTGAAATAATAGAAATGAAGCTCTACAGTGAAGTGCCAAATTTGACAAAAAAACTGCCGAGACCTTGGTCGTTCCCAAGTGTATGGCGGTCTCCGGCGATGGGAAGCTGCCAACACCCGATTGCGCAATATAAACATTCTCCGCCTTCTCTTTCTAATCGATATTAAACAAAATATTTTCAAAATGAAGGAATGAATTAGGCCTAGGACCTACTGTAGGCTATTCCGACCGCAGAGAGGAGGGCGTCCATTTCACTCAACATAGGCAAGTGTCCCAAAATACTTAGAATCAGTATATATACTTAAGGAATCAATAGGTGTTGGAAACGCTGACTAATGTACATTTTATTTATGCGCATTACCACGGATGCGCATCACTAATTCGTATGAGTTGGATGGAAACACGCTAAATAAGAGAACCTTTCAAAGACAACAGAATCGCTATTTAGAGCACCAGTTTTTGTGGTGAAAATATTTCTACTACCAAAAGCAACCTTAACTTTCGTTGGCTTTTCGAACGTCTTACTTTCACTTTCACGTCATTCACTTAAACTTTCCTACTTGCTAGATTTGACCAATCTTCCATAGCCTAGGAAGTTGGATCTGACAGCGTTCGCAATCTGCGGTGTTTCCATTACGCTGATAACGCTACGTTCGCAAATGTACATACATCTGGCCCAGAGTACCTGACAAGACAGAACTCTAATAACTATGACATGTGATTAAGTAGTATGTTACAACTACGGTATAATTATAAACACTGTTACAGGTGGGGAATGGAGGGAAAGACAATGATGGAGAGATGAAAGGGAGAAGAGAAAAGTAGAGAGAGAGAAAAGGGGGGGTACTGAGATGGGTAAATGCTTTTTAATGGAGATCAAGGCGTTGACATGGTCGCGTGTGTGTGTGTGCGTGCGTGCGTGCGTGCGTGCGTGTGTGCGTGCGTGCGCGCCAGTGCCAGCAGTCTGATGTGTGCACCATTGGACACAGACATCTGTTTTGAGCACACTAAAAGAATAGGTCAGCCACAGATGAATGAGCCATTTAGAACAGAGACAGATCTCTGTTGTTTCAACAAGACCCTTCCCATCTCTCTCTCTTTGTGTGTATATGTGTGTGTGTGTGTGTGTGTGTGTGTTTCTTTGTATGTGTGTGTGTGTGTGTGTTTCAGACACAGAAAAGTGGGAGAGGGAGATGAAGATGAGAGAGAGAGAGAGAGATGAGGAAGTACAGTATAGCAAGTGATAGATGATTCCCTACACGTACTGCATACTGATGTACAAGGTCACAAACAAGCAAGCGCGCAACACATATATCCTCCACCCCCAACACTACACACACAATAAAATACTCAGAGAGAGAGAGAGAGAGAGAGAGAGAGAGAGAGAGAGAGAGAGAAAGAGAGAGAGAGGAGCAAAAGTTCACAATGTACAAAGTTAAAGTAAACATCTGTAACTTTCTCTGACATGATGTTTCTCCCATTGTTTGCTGACTTGTGTGATATCTGTGTACCTCCACTTGCTCTCTCCCTGACTCAACCGCCTCGCACACGATACGGATATTGAGTTTTGATTCATAGACCCCAGAGCCTCGAGGCACAGCCGAAAACTCCCTCTCTCTCAGATAGCTTCTTTGAACAATTTAAAGCTTGAATGTGACCCCCTGAATGATCTGATTATTGTGCATTTATATTTAATATAATAGCGTCAGCAGTATCTCATCAATTCAGACAACAGTTTGCAGTATCTGTAATGCGTAACACCATGAGAAAACAGCAATATAACTGAGAAGGCCTCAGTTTAGGAGTCCAAGAGATGAGGAAGGGTGTGTGTGTGTGTGTGTGTGTGTGTGTGTGTGTGTGTGTGTGTGTGTGTGTGTGTGTGTGTGTGTGTGTGTGTGTGTGTAATTTAATGACAACTCTCCACTCAAAGCACATTGTGTCTGTGTATACCATATGAAATGTGCTATACAAATAAACTGACTTGACTTGTGTGTGTGTGTGTCTGTTTGTGTGTGTGTGTCCAGTTTAGGAGTCCAAGAGATGAGGAAGGGAGGGTGGTTCACAGTGAATTAATGCTGAATATTCCCCAAGGCCAGACCCAGTTTTGAGTGTTGACCATCTCTGCCTCCTGTGGGCATTTGTGCAATAGAAATGTAGCATACATACTCTCTGAGGACTGCTCTGAGTGAATGGATGATACATGCCAATATAGAGGGCTCAGAATGTGTGTGTGTGTGTGTGTGTGTGTGTGTGTGTGTGTGTGTGTGTGTGTGTGTGTGTGTGTGTGTGTGTGTGTGTGTGTAGCACCTACTCTAAAGGTGTAAAACAATGGCACATACAGAGATACTGAGCTGAGTTTTCAAACCATATGGTCATTGTGCTATGCTAGACACGCTTGTGTGTGTGTGTGCGTGTGTGTGTCTGTGTGTGTGTGAGAGTGAGTGACTCAGATAATGAGGCCCTTGGAGAAGAAGCAACATCTATCCCTTTTTCCATTAGTGAACACAGTGTTTCTCTCACTTGAAGACACACACACACACACACATACATGCACACACATACATGCACACACTTCACCCTAACTTGAAGAACATTCAGCAGCCCCTTTTTGCATATCAATATGAGAGGTGGGTTTCTTTTTAGTACTGAATATTTACTTCTCTCTTCCTCAATCCAACACTGAGTGATATGCAGTAAGAAGAGGGCTCTCCACCTGTTCCCACCATCGTTCTTTTAAGCCAATCCATTTCCATGGACAGATAGCCACCACTGACCGCACCGCATTGCCCTATATTTGCTTCATACCCCTTAACTTCTCTCTTTTTTTCGTACAACTAAAGGTTTTAAATATCAGGGATTAAATATTCAGATTCGTTTAATCCAGTGAGCTACGCAGAGGACTAATCCCTTGTCAGCTGGCCGGTCAGCGCAAAGCCGAAAACCTGCCCGGCATCGCTGAACAGCTGGCTCGTCCGCAAGGCACAAAATACCCATCCCTGCCCCAAAGACTCTGGCCTCTGCAGGGCCTGGCCGAAACAATCATCTCCATAATGGAGAAACAATGAGAAGGGCTGAAAGCAGTGGACGCTGCCCAGAGAGAGAGAGGAGAAAGGAGAGAGGAGACGATAGGAGGGGCAGCTGCCAACATGCCTTCGCATCTGGATGATGGGAACAAAGCAGAGGGGGATGTGTGTGTGTGTGTGTGGGGGGGGGGTTGGGGGATGGGGGTTGGGGGGGGAGTCGCCTTACCCACCCCATAGCAGGTGCCAGTGTGCCAAGCGGGTGGTATGTGTGTGTCTGTG
>NC_055972.1:29725532-29735532 GCF_018492685.1 Alosa sapidissima | reverse complement strand
AAAGCTACTCCTCCATTTGGAACACCTGTCGCCAGCTCACAGCGTGCTGCAGAGGGGGAGCAGAGGTAAACTCTACCTGTGTGTCTGTGCTAGTGCTGTATGATGTTGAAAAGCTTTGAAACTTCTAGGAGAGGTCAAAGGAGAAGACAGAGGTCACTGCATACTGTATGTCAGTGGTTAATTGTTGACTGGACGAAGGCGGGAGAAAGACAGACTAATGTAGTACTAATGTAGTACTCTATGTGTACTGGTGTATTTCAATATCATCCATATTGTAAAAGTGTAACTTGCAGCACCGACTACTACATTTTCAAATGAAAGATGATGTTAGCTTTGAAAAATGCCTCCAACAACACTGATATCAGCCTGAATATTACACATTTTTCTCATCGCCCAGGAGGATAGCTCTGCCCTAAGGCTTGTTTTTGTCTGTGAGAGTTGTGACATCTCTCTTACTCTCTCTCTCTCACTGCTGTCAGGTTAACTGTGTCAATCCCTTTTGCCTGTACCTCCTGAGCTACGCTTTCTGGGGGCGTGATCATAGAAGTCATCAACAGGGGTGGGAGTTGAGATATACAACAAAAAAGAGAAGTAACAAACAACTGCTATAAATTTGCGCCTTTGACATCAGGAAAAATATGCATGAGCTGGATAAAAAAAGAAAATAAAACAAAGTATAAACGTTGGAAAAGAGAAAGAAAGAAAAAATAATTCTTATGTTTTTGGCTCATATCCATTTGTATTTATTGGCAGCATCTTGGTGGTCATCAAACGTTGGTGGAGTGCAGGCACTAGGGCCCTGGGCTGAGCTGAGCTGGATCTGCCTGGCCAGATGAATGTAGCCAGCAAGGGAGGTGAAGGGTGGTGGTGGGGGGCATGTGGCTCTGAGGCAGAGGGGGCAGATGATGCCAGGGAGGGAGAGAGAGAGACAGAGAGAGGGAGAGTGAAGAAAAGATGGAGGAGGGGATGGAGGGAAGGAGCAAGGAAGAGAGGGGGAGAGAGAAAGAGAGAAAGACAGGGAGAGAGAGGGAGAGACATACAGAGAGAGAGAGGGAGGGAGAGAAAAACAGGGAGGAAGAGAGTGAGAGAGAGCTCTCAGCTGGAGAGCAGGTGAGGAGAGTCGGGAGAGCCAATTGAGCAGCTGACCTCAGCTGACCACCGACGGGCAGCTGGCCAGTGAAGCCGTCCACACCCCCGTGGAGGGACCGAGAGGCCGCCGGCTAGGTTGAGTTGGAAAGACAGCCCGACTAATGACTACCTCAGTGTGAAAGTGTCTGCGTGTGTCTACACATGTGTGTGTGTGCATGTGTGTCTGTGTGAATGGAGAGGGTCTAAAAACAAGTTTGTGTGTGTATGTGTGTTTGTGTGTGCGTGCTTGTATATATGTGTGTGTGGGTGGGTGTGTGCCCATGTACGTTGGTGCGTGCATGGGTGTGAGTGTGCCCATGTGTGTGTGAGTGTGCCCATGTGTGTGTGTGTGTATGTGCACGTGTGCAGGTGCCCGTGTGTGAATGTGTGCCTGTGTGAGTGTTGAGGCGGTTGTTCAGAAGCCCGTGGCCAGCTTGAGGAGGTAAGACAGCTCTATTGACGTCTCCCATCAGCACCACCCGTTCCTCGTCCCCACTCGACTCCCTGATTGTCCTCCGCTTTGTAGGACGCTGTAGGATTTGTTGTTGATTACAGTCTGGGCTGTTTAAACCCAGTGCGTCGGTTTGTTAAAAATGCCACCAGGTACTTTGATTTAATTACACTAATTATGGAGACTTCACACGTTTCTAACAGAAGTCCTTGCTGTTGAGCATAAACACAGACACACTCTCTCACACACACACACACACTTGGTCAAGCACACACACACACACAAACATATCACCCACTTCCACACATGCACAGAGCTACACTTTTAATCAGGCAGGTAATTAAGCTTGCTTGGGTTTTTTACTGGTGAGGGCCATTGTAAGTGAGTGAGTGCATCTCTTGGCAAGCTTTCTGCAGCTTGTCAACCATTACAGCTCTCTAAGTGCAGTTCAATTCCCACTCTGTAACTTTCCACGGTGGCGATACCTTACACAAAACATCCATTAGGCTCCATTACAGATGCGCCAACGCTGGAGCATGCTGCTAGGGTACAGCTCTCGACGCACTCACAAACAAATTCCTCTTCTTTCTGTCAAGCATGAGGCAGCCTGGGGAGGTCTGGCCTCTCTCTCTCTTTCTCTCTCTCCATCCAGAGCTGAGATGGTTGTGACGGAGACACCTATGACAGCCACTCTCCAAATAATGTGCTTTATGACTGATCAAATGTGGCATTTATAAAAACACCATCTATCCGGGGCCTGTAGTCTATCATGTGATGCATGAGGAGAGCCGAACACACTATTTGCACTCGGTGTGACTCATGAGTGCCTACTGAAAAACGCCCTCGTCATGGAGAGTTTTTAAAAATGTGCAGCCTTGACCAGAATGCATCTTTAATCAAGGGCCTAGCGAAGGCCCGTAGTCATAAGTCATGATGAATAATTACCAGATACAAGCTTCCTGTCATGTAGGCTTTAATTCGGTCTGTTACAAGAACTACACTGCCTATGCCGCACAACGATCCAAGCTTCCTACTGTCATGTATGCCTCAATTCGTTCTGTTACCATAACTACACTCAAAAAGGTGTCTTTGCCACATGTTGCCGTATGTGGCATGCTGTACTGTATATAAGGTCATTTGTCATTTGCACTACCTAAAAACATCACTATTAACCCTCTAGACCCCATAGCAGCCGCCGCCGGCCGCTCTGTATTCTCCTGTAACTGCCGGCCGCTCTGTATTCTCCTGTAACTGCCGGCCGCTCTGTATTCTCCTGTAACTGCCGGCCGCTCTGTATTCTCCTGTAACTGCCGGCCGCTCTGTATTCTCCTGTAACTGCCGGCCGCTCTGTATTCTCCTGTAACTGCCGGCGACGGCCAGCATAGAATCACTGGTGTAAACACTGGATATGTTGTTGATGAACTTTATCTACACACCTGAATTAATTCTTTAAACCTTAATGAACAGATTGTAATATTAAAAGCTACTGAATATGGTTGTATTTGTAACTATTTTGAGATATTATCATGTTATTATGTGATGTGCCTTGGCTGCAGTCAAGGGTGATATCAGAGAGAGAGAGAGAGCGGAGGTTCTGTTTAATGGTCATGCTTTACTGAGGACCATTCATGATCGCCCTATTGTTGTTTTAATCCACACTTTTGAATAGTCCATGATGATAAGGGGCTTGTCTTTGAACAGCATCTGTGCTTCTGTTTCCCCGTCATCTCACTTCCAGCATAAACGGATGACAAAAATAATCTCAGAGAGGAAAAGATGGAGTGAAAGATAGAGGGGAGAGAAATGAAGAAACAAAGAGAAAGATGGAGGGAGATAGAGAGAGAAGAAAAACATTTGCTTTTATGCTCTTGAACACTATGTGACCTTCTCCATTGTTCTGCAAAGCTTAATTATTACTGTACATAAATTACAATAATAGTCTTTGAGAATGTTAAAGACATTAGCGACGTATAATCACAGTGCAATTACCCTCAATTAAGTAGAAAGTGCAAGCTAAATGTAGAATCATTATTTTACAACCTCTTTAAAAACCATTCATTTTCATGTACTTTTAAATGAAAATTAAATCTGGTTTGACAAGGATTGGAGAGAGAGCTGTGTATTGTTTTTCTTCATGTTCTTTGTTTCTATGGTGATCAGCACAACCTTTCACAAACTGTGAAGACACATATTTTGTCTTCCCTGACACAATTTGGAGGGACTGCTTCACATATCAAAATACACAAGGAAAAACACACAAACGCACGTGCCATGTCTTAGTGTGCACGGGCCCAGAATAAGCTTCTATTCCTTTCAGTGCAAGTGGGGGAAAAAAAAAGAACTTGCAGGGTTGCAAACTACCCACAAGTATTTGAACACCTATGGTACACATACAACAGAGCCTATTCTAGTGTTCCATATAT
Organism: Alosa sapidissima; assembly: GCF_018492685.1. Lineage (NCBI taxonomy): Eukaryota > Metazoa > Chordata > Actinopteri > Clupeiformes > Clupeidae > Alosa > Alosa sapidissima. Next base: position 29,731,530 of record NC_055972.1, on the reverse strand, counting down.
TTAGGCTTCTCCAGGCGTAGCAGAGGCAGGGTTTGCGCCGCTTCAGTGTGACCTCTGAACCCCCTGCTGACTGAGGCGCAGGACTAAATCAAACGTCTGTCAGTCGACCAGCGTATTACACAGTGCGGGGGCCGAATTCATCAGCACGTCTCTTTCATACACAACTCCAGCCGTGCCCTTCTTGAATATGTCTGTCTGGCTGTCACTGCCTACAGTACTGTACTATGTCTATGAAGGAGAAGCCAGGCAAGCTCACACTGACTTTCAATGACTTCAGCTCAGCGTTGGCAGTAGGAGAGAGAGTGGCGTCAGGCGAATGCTTTTTGATTGCATTAGAGATGAGGTTCCAATGTGACAGTGGAGGGTAGTGAGTGAAAGCTGGCATGGGAGCAAGGCAGGGAACAGGACACTGTTAAAGGTACTGTAAGTGATTCTAAGCAACTTTCTAACCTGTAACACATTTTATCACATTCAGTGAATATCTCCTCACAGTCTGCTAGCTGTCTATTCTGTGAGTACACTGTAAACATCTCTGTAAAACATCTTTGTACAATCCTGAACAAAACTAAAAAAACTTTGGCTTTCCCATAGTTTCACTGGCATTCATTAGTTTGGGGAAGAGCCACACCCACTGGAGCTTAGGTGTCCCACATTAGGCAGTGTCCCACATAAGGACAATTTAGTATACCAGTGACCAAGTTGGTGACTACCCACTCTCGCAGACTGATTTGACACAGACCCCGTGTGAGAACCAGGATGCCTGCCAATAATTCAATATTGCTAATTTGAATAACAGGCAAAGGTTAAAGTCCGGCATTTAGCAAACATTAACTAAACCCATGTTTTAAAACTAATTTCCTTAATAATTTGGCAAAATAATTTTTGCTAGTTTTCTGAACTCCAAGTTCCAACACCAATACCAACCATGAATGGGTGAGCAGCATAGCACCCCTATGTGACAAACAAAACAACTGCTCTAATCCTTGTGTGAGGCATTTATTAGCTGCCTGTCTGTGCTCTCTACCCTAATCTCCTATTAGGGCCCACTGGGTGTCCAATCTGCAAGTTCACCTCTGTGACAGCCTGTGGAGAGAGAGAAAGAGAGAGAAAGAGACAGAGAGAGAGTGAGAGGGCAACAGAAAAAGAGTGAAAGCGAGAGAGAGACAGAGAGAGGGACATGAAGAGAGTGAGGGCGACAGAGAAAGAGTGAGAGAGAGAGAGAGAGAGAGACAGAGACAAAGAGGGAAAGAGAGAGGCTCTGTGTGCTGGTGGACTGCCGGTAGACTACCAGGCATCCCCGGAGCACAGCAACGGGCAAGCTGGGCGCTCCTGTGGCAGACTGAGAGGATCAGGGGCCCCGCTGGGCTCGGTAGCTGTGGCCCCTCACGCTCCATACTCAGCTGGAGCCAGGATGGCAGCTGTGTGCCCTCACTGAAAACAAATCACCCAACCCACCCTTCCAAAAATAAATAAATAAATAAATACATACATACATACATACATACATACATACATACATACATAAATGAAACAAGAACACAATATACTTCCCCCTTGCATTTTTTAAAAATTCTGGCTGTTAAATAGACTACACAATTTTAGCGCAGTTTGGGAGGGACAGAAATACCTAACAGAGATGGCCCGTCTTGGCTTGATAGCTTCTTTCTGACTCTGGTGACGTGAACATTGGCTACCTGCAACTGCATAATGTTATCACTTCACTGACACTATGAAGACATATTTCACATCAACAATGGAGATGAAAACTAGCTTTCGGGTTAACAGAGATGCAGATCTGCCTAATTAATTTCTTTGCGCAACAGGCCAGATTCTAACTTCATTTCAGTGAGATGAGTGAAATAAATATATTTTTAAAGCTGCCATCACCATAGGCTACTATTTGCTATGATATTCACCTGTTAGAAATAGAACAAGTTGCTATTTCCTTTTTTTTCGTGCAGTGGATTAGGCTATCAAATCGCTCGTTTGAACAGTAACAGTAATCCACTTCATTCGTGGTTTTAAATATAGTTGTTTCTGGCCTACCCACGAGAGGTTCAGTTTGTCAGTTTCACTTGCGCACACATGTACATTGACACTCTACATGGACACTCTACTAGGCTACAATTTAATTTTGTGCTTCTATATTGTATGACACCAAAATTAGGGAAACGTTTAGTTTATTTTTCTTTCAATCCGATAATAGCCTGCTGCAAATACAGAAGCTCGGCATGGCACGCCCCAAATGAAAATGAATGAATGGAACCTCACTTCTCGCGTCAGTCAGGAAAAACACTGTTCACCAAGTCACGATGATCAGCTATTGGCGTGGTCCAGCAGCAGTGTGTGATGTTTAGCCTAGGCTGAGTGTAATCTTAGGTAATGTCACGTCATGTATGAGAACTAGTATTGTCTGGCAATACTTCATTGAAATGGCGGCGGCCATGTCTCCAGGCATTTTGGTGTTAAAGTTAACGTTAGTTTGCTTTGCATGTGAACATGACGTGACTTGCGATGTATGACACGACGCAGCAGCCTAACATTCCCTTGCACTAAAATTAGTATTATAAATAATTTAGATATTTAAATCATATAGCAAATTATAGCCTAATGACATACTACAATTATAGCCTTATGATGTATTACAAAAAAAGTTGAGTCCTCGATGAGTCATCGCGAGTGCGAATGCACGAGTCCGAGTCCAAGTTCGAGTCATTCAGTGCTCAAGTCCAAGTCAAGTCACAAGTCAAGTGTGTGTGTGTGTCTGTCTGTGGAGGACAGTGACAGGGATAGAGAGAGAGAGAGGGAACTGGTGCGCTATTAAAAGGATCCATGACCAGTCAGTAAAGAAAGAATATGAATATCCAGCATATTCATGTAGGAGATTAAGACAACTTTATTTAATTACAATTTAATTACAATTAATACAATTAATAATTTAATTATTATTTAATTACAAAAATATATTAATATCTCGCCTTTGTGTCATATTGCAGGAGACTTCGCATCATCAATCTCAATCTGCTTAAGAGCTATTGCTGTAATGGATTTGGTTAATTTACTAAGTTAATTAGGTATTTAATTTAGGATTCAGCAAGTGAGGCTCTAATTAATCACTTGTTATTGTGGAAGTGTTGTTGTTATAGAATAGATATACATACAAATTAATACAAATAAAACTTTACTCAGAAAATACACATATAACCTGGTTGCAAAGCCAATGTGCCTTATCAAGGGCACAGGTGCCACATTTAACTTCCTGCCACTAAGGAAGGCACAAAATGTCTGCCCTCCAAAATGGCACATTTCCCATATCTCTGTACAAGAGGTGAAGCTGCAACTGAGCTGTTTTTGCCCTCTAAACAGCCAGCCTTGAAAAAAAATGATGATAAAAGATGAATAATTTATGACTTTCACCCACCCCCAACTTCCCGCGCAGCGGGGGGAGAGTCATAGCACAGGCGTGGCGCGGTCGACAGACAGAATCAACATTTTGCACAGCAGCGGCGGGCAGCGTATGTGTCGGAGTGCCGTGTCCTCGGGGTTAACGTGAGCCAGGCGTCTATGCACCACAGCACAGCACACGAGAACACACATGAACACACCGACACGCACTGATTAGCTGTTGCTTTCACGCCTGCTGTTGCTGTAGATTTTCTCTCACACACACACACACACACACACTAGCGAGAGAGAAGCACTCAATCGTATTGTTTGCTGAGTCACTGCTGTCAGTTAAGATTTAAAAAGGCAGACTCAATAAAAGTCTCTGTGTCTCACTGCACTGGAGTGATGATGCATGATAAGACTATTCTCCAGGGCAGAATAACGCTGTTTATTAGATCTCATCAAACCTCCATCTTTCCTTCATCGTTATAGACTTCTATTTATTAGAACTTACAATAGGAGGCTGTTCAGAATTACAAAACATCTCTGTGACATTTACCTATGCAAAAGCTGTCATACCAAGTATGCACTACCCCCCCCCCCCCCCCCCCCCCCCAAACACACACCACACATGTATGCATGTACACCATACTAAGATGCATGTCAATATCAATGAATAAAAAAAAAAATAATTAGAATAAAAAATGCATTCAATACAATTGCCTCAAGAACTAGACATTATTTGATGACTGCTTCCGAGATTAAGGATTGACACTGTAGTCTGTGTTTCTCACATTAGTCTGTGTTTCTGAGTGCCTAGCTAATGAGCAAAATGGCCATTGCTGCATTCACCTCAGTCTTCCTAACCCATAACTGCTCTTTGATGAAGAGGCAGTACCCACTTCACTCCTTGTGCTGACTCTTTACATAAATGCACTAATCTACACTACCGTTCAAAAGTTTGGTGTCACTTAGAAATTGCATGGATTCCAGTTGCTGCTACTGGAAGAAACTGCAATCCATGCTTTTCCACAGAATTATTTTTGGAATCTGATCCCTTATCATACCTGTTCATTCTTACTCGTCGCTCGACTTATCGTGACTAAATTCGTGACCAAACGCTAAACTTCGTGAAGATACTGTCTGTATAAATTGTCTTGTAAGTAAACTACCAGTGCTACGTTGAGCCTCGTAAATGGTGTAAAACAGTGATTTATTTGCATGGCTATAGGCCGATGCCCGAGGCACCCCCATTGAAAAAGCTGTTGGTAGCATCGGCTAACTAGTGCCAGATTTCGGAGTGCAGAGGACAAGCCGAGATGGGATATGAGACATACGTTCACACTCGGTATCATGTTTCAACACACTTTAGGTCAATATCACACCGGAATTCTCCTTTATTGTTGTAAATGACTGTTGTAGAAAGAAATGGCTGATATGTAATGCAATATCTACATAAGTAAGTATACAGATGCCCATGATCTGCAACCATTCATCCAATGTTCCAAAGGCACATTCTGTTTACTAATCTGATACTGTATAATTTTAAAAGGCTAACTGAGAAAACATTTGAGAACCCTTTTTGTAATTATGCAAGCACATAATGTAATCTGAAAACTGCTGCCCTGGTTAAAAAAACAATGTAATTGATCTCAGCTTGTATTCTGTCTATAATTGAGTGGAATGCAAATGTCTAAGTGACTCCAATCTTTTGGAACTGCAGAGTACATCAGATCATCACACTCACTGAGTTGTGTCGATTCATGAACACGACTCAACAGCGTGGATGTTCAGTTATCCTCATTTAGTTATATCATCATCACTTGCCCTTTTTAAAATCATGGATTGGTGGAATGACACTAACACCAGTAACAATGTACAGCTGTATAATTTCTCATGATATTATATTATAAATGATATTGTGAAAGAAATGCATCTAGCCTTCAACAAATAGTGTTTTAGTAAGCCAAAATCATGCAAAACACACAGAGCCTCCTGGGCCGGTATTGTTCGGCAGGAACTCAACACTTGCTGGCACTCAGGCAAGGTCATAGTGCTAGCACTAGCACAGAGGAGCGTGGAAGAGACTCTGCTCAACTTTTGCATTCACTGCAGTGCATGGGTGTGTGCTTGCATGTTTGGATGTATGCTCGTGTGCAGTGTGGGCAGCGAGTCACTAAAAGACACACAGTTCACCACTTGTTTATAGAGCACAGACATGCTGGCATGCTACATTTTCCTAGCCTGGCCCCGCCTACCTAGAGCTTCTTTCAGGGAGATCTAGTCTGGAACACCATAGTTCATAACCATTTCCCTCAGAGAAGAGAAATGTTAGGCCAATCAGTGACGAGAGGGGAAGACAAAACCAAAACTTATTGTGATAAACAGTAGACACCTGCAAACATAAAAAAATGCAGTCGGAAAAATGCAGAAATGTATGTACAGCAAAGGTAGACCCATATACATTTTTTCTTGAATGTTGATGCTGTTTATTAGCAGTTTGTAAAGTTAGGAATCTCTGATAAATGTGATTGGTAAGGCTAGACCAATGATTTCAAAGTTAGTACCTGTCACAGTGTAAGTATTGGAAACAAATCTCAATCGTGAGTCA
>NC_055972.1:29703032-29720532 GCF_018492685.1 Alosa sapidissima | reverse complement strand
ATATATGATTCGGTAACACTTTATAATAACTACACACAATTCATCATTTATTAAGCCTTTGTTACTTATTAGTTAATGGTTTGTTCATTATTTGTAATCTAATTTATCAGTAAAACATTTGTTCACACAGTTATAAATAGTTTGTTCATAGTAAATAAGCCTATATCTAAAATATGTTTATACATTATTGTTAATACTTAATAAATGATGCAATAATATGTTTTTGATTAAGTAATATTTTCATTATTTAACAGTTGTTACATACACATGCACTAATGATTAGTTAGGGTGAGGATACATATTTTATAAACCACTTCCTAATACTATAATTCATGATTAACTCAGGAGTTACAAGTGGTTAGTTAATGATATTTTGTGAGCTCATCTAAAGTGAGGACATTTTATGCCGTGCAACACATTTACAAATGAATTATAAAGTTCACACTTGCATTTATTAATTTAGCCGACACTTTCACCCAAAGCGGCTTACACATGTCAATGAAATTAAAGGGCAAGGCCACATTTGTGGACGCCGGGGCTTGAACCCCCAACTTTATGGGTTACTGCATGGTACCCCAACTCCCTATCCACTACACTACCTCTGTCCAGTAGTATTACAACAGTCAATTCAAAAATATAATATAGATATGCGTGTTTACTATGAACAAACCATTTTTAACTGTGTGTAAACATGATTTACAGATGAGAATTAATGTAGGAATAATGCTTTACAAACGAAGAACACAGCATTTAATAATAGTTTACAGATGTTTAATAACAGTGTGTAGTAGAAGAAAACAGAAACTCTTGCATAGTTGTAGGGGTTTCTATCTGGGCCAAGGTAGTGTAGTGGATAAAGAGCTGGACTAGCATGCAGTAGCCTGAAAAGTTGGGGGTTCGATTCCCGGCTTTCAATGTTATGTCAATGGCCTTCAATTTAATTGACATGTGTACCTCGCTTGTCTGCTAAATTAATGAATGTGAATGTAATCTTTACAACTCATTTGAAAATGTGTTGCAAGGCATAGAAAGTCCTCACTTTAGATAAGCTCACAAAATATTATTAACTAACCCCTTGTAACTCCTGAGTTAATCATAAATTATAGTATTAGGAAGTGGTTTATAAAATATGTATCCTCATTCCTCACCCTAACTAATCATTAGTGCATGTGTATGTAACAACTATTAAATAATGGAAATATTACTTCATCAACAAAATACTATTGCATAATTTATTAAGTATTAACAATAATGTATAAACATATTTTAGATATAGGCTTATTTACTATGAACAAACCATTTATAACTGTGTGTACACATACTTAATTTATACAAATGATGAACAAAGCATTTTGTAATAGTTTGCAACTGGTTTATAATAAGAAAATGATTTCATTATAAATGGTTGTTTCATTACTTATTATGTATAAATCATGTACTTACAAACATATTTTTTGGATAGGATTATTTACTATGAACAAACCATTTATAACTGTGTGAACAAATGCTTTATTGATTATAAATTATGTATGAACAAGAAATTACTAATGATGAACAAACCATTAACTAGTAACAAAGGCTTAATAAATGATGAATTGTGTGTAGTTATTATAAAGTGTTACCTATGATTCTAACTGTCTCACTGATTTGCATTATGCACACTCAATTCTCACTGGTATCTGCTAGACAACAAGTACCAAAACATGATTAGTTCATAGATTTCACATGTAAAATACATTTTATACAACCCCACCCCCATCTTGCCTGTTCATAATTCTGAGAAATTGTTGAATTGTGTGTGCATGTGTGCGTGTACGTGTGTGTGTGTGTGTGTGTGTGTGTGTGTGTGTGTGTGTGTGTGTGTGTGTGTGTGCATGCGTGCATGTGTTTGTGCATGTGCATGCATGCGTACATATATCTACTGTGTGTGTATGTGTCATACGTATGATTACTGTGAATGTAAGTGTGTGTGTGAATATCTGTTTATGCACATGTGTGCATATGGAATTGGTTAACATGACCCCTGGAGGCAAACATATGCAAAAAGTCGGTCATCCTACGGTTCTCAAGATGTTCACAGAAAACTGTTGGTGTACGGTCACTAAATGTACACATACATTTATTTATTGTATGGCCCCCCCATGAACGAAAGTTCAGGGAACTTTGCATGCATTCAGAGAGTGTCATAATGATCCTACACTTTCAATTTGTGCAGTTTTGACCATGTCAGCCAGAGATATTGTGATTACACCTAATTTTTTGCTTTTTCATTTTTAACCAGGTGGAGCTATACATGAATTGAGTGGTAATGGGATGGGTTGACATGGCCCCTTAAGACCAACATACACAAAAAAGGTGGACCTCCTAGGCCCTACGGTTCTTGAGATATTCACAGAAAACTGTGTCCGGCCACCTACAGGCCAGTTGGTGTACAGTAACATAAATTAATTTATTATATGGCCCCCATGAACGGAATTCCACGAAACTTGGCGTGCATTCAGAGGGTGTAATAATGATCCTACACTTCCAATTTCGTGCAGTTTTGACCATGTTAGGTCACAGATACCTGCGATTACAACACCTCATTTTTACTTTTTCCTTTTTAACTAGGTGGCGCTATACATGAAATGAGTGGTTATGGAATGGGTTGACATGGCCCCTTAAGATCAACATACAAAAAAAAGGTGGTCCTCCTAAACCCTACGGTTCTCGAGATATTCACAGAAAACTGTGTCCGCCCTACCCTCCTTTCGGGGAGTCCAGTCCAGCGGGGGGGCTACAGATCAAAACGAAAAACAATGGTTCCATGCTATCCTTGTGGGGCTACATGCACACCAAGTTTCGTGCACCCTGGTCTTTCAGTGTCCCGGGAATCCTTGACGGAAAATTGGCCATGCGAAAAAGAAAAAAAAAAGAAAAACAAAAAATCTGACTAAAGCTTCGCTGCGCGGCGGTCATAATAAGTAGAGGTACTGTGCACATCCAGTGACACCCAGAATACTACCCCCAGACACCCACAAAGCTATCATTCCACACCAGCACTTAACCCTAATTAAAGGTGATTTAAGAAATACATCTCTTTTGCTCTTCAGTTAGTTATCAGTGTGTGGAAACTAAACCTTTGAGGCTGTTTCTTTTGATATGAGAGGCTCAGGGAATTACACTCTGAACAGCTACAACGAAGGTGAAGAAATATATAAATAAAAAAAGGATGAGACACCTCTTTCCCCCTCCTGGGGAGAGCATCAGGAAGAGGCAGGCAGGCAGCCTGAGCTCTTTATCGAGCCCAGATGGGTGTCTGTCACATGGGAGCTTTTTCTCCATGAGGGCAGCCTCCATGGAGCGCCCTGGAGGATGCACGTGAGGTAGTAGATATCGCACAGATAGTGTGTCTCCTCCCCTCAGTCTGTCCGGCGGGACACCTTCCTGTCATTCCGTCCATCTCCCCATCTGGCCACACATCCCTCCTGCGGCTCAGAAAGCAGGCACGTGAATGTGTCTGGGGATTCTCAAAGCTTTTGCCCGATTTTGTCCCTTTTAGCCAGTTTGACTACCGGTACTTTTCCTCCCTCGGTCCATGATATTAGCATACAGTACGTGGAGAAGCAGCAGTGGTCTTGAATCTCGACCCCGTTGTTGTGAGTCATTATTGCTTTGAAAAAAAGCATCTTCTAAATACCTATATTACTTATTTATTACTTATGAATATAATTTATTATGTATAAATACTAATTTATTTTATATTATGTAAAAAAACAACAACTGTGCAATACCAAACCCTGTTATGGTCAAATCATGCAAACGTGTGCGCTAAAATATTATGGATAAGATTTAGATTAACATCCTGTGGCATACAGTGGACCCACCCATGTCCATCCATATGTTAAGTAAACTATGGAAATGCCCTGAAGTGGTGGGAAAAATGGCTAACTGTATAAGACGAGTGACGGCTTTAAAGTGAACTGGAGCTTTTAGCACCAAACTCCATACATCTGAGGATCCATGTTTGAAGTTGGGAAACATTTATAAGATGCTTTGAAGTTCTCCGGGGGACCAATGTATTTAAATCAGAAGATGAATGTTCACTGTGTGAGCATTCATCCTCCTATCCTTTTACCACAAGATCATTCGCTCTCGTTCTTTCTTACATGAGGGCAAAACTGGCTTTCTGAACATTGATTCCAACTCCTTTGTTCTGTGATCGGGAGAGCTGGAATGTGGAGCGTATGGCCATCAGAGAGGCCTGAGAATATAGCTATCAGAACCGGTTAATCAAGCCCCGAGCAGTGTGCCAGGTTGGAGGCGATCCCAGAGACAAAAAAAACAGGTCACACATTACGTTGAGACTGCAGACCACAGAGCGCTACCGCTTCTCCTACCGCAGCCCTGGGCCAGCCCTCTGATGGCCGCCGCCTGCTGTGGGGAGGGCCAAAACAATGGAGGGCTTTGAGTGAAAGGCTATGAAACATGACGAGTTATAAGCTATGAGCTCGGAGGCATAGCTTGTTGGGCATAAAGCTCTCTCAGCTCAGGGCTGTTTGAGGCAGTTCCAGTTGATCCCAGATTTCAGGGATAACAAGTAGAGCGCAATCTGTGTTTCTCAAGGTCACCCAGTTATGTCGGTACGACAAAAAAAAAAAAAAAACGGTGCTACCTAGCTCGAGTTGCTGCAGCCAACAGCTAGAGCATCCAGGCAGCTACAGTGCTACACTCTGGGGGCATGATTTTAAAGATTTTATTAAAAAAAATATACCGACAGTATTCGGTGACCTCGAGAAACTATGTGAAAAATTGTTTTCCTTTTAAGGCCTGAAAGCTAACATGTTAAGGCAAACACTAAGAAAACACTACCGCATGTTTTTTAAAATAATGACTTTAAACTCATAGTGACGATACAATGACTCCCTATAATAAGGAGCATGGGGTTCCTGTAATTGCCACAGCATGTCTGGAGCGCCTGGTGCTGCACTAATGTAACTTTGGTCTACTGTGCAGAGACACCAACACCACTTTTCAACACTTTTTGACACACTGAGTTCCCCTTTAGTGTCTTCTTTAGCGCTTCTTTAACTCTACCGGGCATGGTGAGCTGAACTCCAGACTCACTCGAGGCGGGGGAAATAAGCTGAGTCCAGGCATAATAAGCTGAGCACGGAACCATCATGTAAGGAAAAGTAAGTCACATCAGAGTGAATTTCACCAAAAAAGGATAAATGTTCCACGCTCAAACGTATCCACTAAGACCTTGATGTCTCAGACATTTAAGCTCAGTTTTTAATTGTGTTTCAGTGGGAATCGGAAGAAAGGCTCAATCGATTTTATGTATGAGGAGGGGTGTGTTATGTCATTGTTTTAAAGACTGGAGGACCTTTTGTTTATCAGGAGTTCTTTTACAATTCACTTCACCTTTGCTGAAGGCAATGTAAGGAGTTGATTGCATCCAAGAGTAAAGGTCAAGACACAGGGGAAACAGACACTGCTACAGTCAGCAAGGTATGGCATTCTTTCAAACCTAACAAGTCGAGTGCAGATCTCTCCATCAGTACTTACGCTGAGCTGGAGGATGACGCTCCCTGCGGGGCTGTTTTCTGGAACGTTCACCGTGTAGGTGGGCTCCGAGAACACGGGGCTGTTGTCGTTGATGTCAATCACGTCCACCTGCAGGATGAGGGTGCTGCGGCGAGGGTCGACCGCCCCATCCGAGGCCTCCACCACCAGCTCATAGTGGCCGAAGCGCTCGCGGTCCAATGGCACCGCTGTGAAGATGCTGCCGTTCACCGTGATGTTGAAGAGTGAGGCGTACGTTAGCAGACGATAACGCACCTCCCCGTTTCTACCTGCGTCCGGATCTTTGGCCTGTTAGAATGGAAGACGACAGGAAAGGGAACAGGACAAAGAGAGCAAGAGAGAGAGAGAGAGAGAGAGAGAGAGAGAGAGAGAGAGAGAGAGAGAGAGAGAGAGAGAGAGACTATTTAAAAAACAACAGTGGGAAACCATTGAAAAAGACAATAATAAGAACATTTCACCTCCATAACAAGCCTCCCACATCACATGCAATAGTGTCACATCACCATATAGGGACAGACAGATTAGCAGTGAACAAACAGACCCAGAGCACTGAATTAGTCAGGAGAACACAGGTGCACACAGTCCCACCCCTAACATTGCATTGCATTGCATTGCATAATTGGCACTGGGTACAGAACACATTTGATCCTTTTCAAAGGGCCTAATTGAGAACACAGCCACCCACATATGCACAAGCACACGCACACACACACACGCACACACACACACACACACACTAATAAGCGCCTCCTCTGTGCAACTCTCATTTTCCTCTCACTCTACACTTCCTAATTTGCGAAAGCTGGGCGATCCTCGGCGGTTCGAAAGGTCACCCGAGCCTTATCTGCAGTCCATTAAACAAAGAGAGCCTGAGAAAACTTCTTTCCAAACACCCACAGCACTGAGAGCTAACAAAGCAGCCGGGACGGAAAAAAAATCAGAATACAGGGGTAATCTTTAAAGCAGAGGAGGGGAGGAAGATAAAGGGGGGAAAATAGAGAGAGAAAAAGAGAGAGATAGAAACAGAGAGAGGAGGGTAGAAAGACAGAGGGAGAAAGAGAGTGAAATAAAGAATGAGAAAGAGTGGAAAAGAGAGAGAAAGAGAAAGAAAAGAGAGACAGAATGGCGGGAGAAAGTGAACAAGAGCACAGTTAGCTCCAGTGCGCACATGCTAGCTGATTAGCATGTCATCGCTGTTCATCTGCCTGCTGCACTAATGACTTTTAGACGCCGCTGCAAATTCCCTTTTACAGTAATTAACTGGAGAGAGAGAGGGGAAGAGGGAGATAGCGGGAGAGAGAGATAGAGAGAGAGAGAGAGAGAGAGAGAGAGAGAGAGAGAGAGAGAGAGAGAGAGAGAGAGAGAGAGAGAGAGGGAAAGAGAGAGGGAGGGGGAGAGATGAGGAGATCACAGGCAGGGGTGGAGGGAGAGGAGGGCAGGTGAAATACTAGCACAGGGGCGATAACCCCTGAAGCACATCTCTCTGAGTCCAAGCAAGCGCAGAGAGCTGATCACAGCTCAGCTTTGCCTTTCAGGTCCGCAGAGAAGAGGATTTGGTCAAGAGCGACAGCGAACTGACAAGAGATCAGGCTTACTTCTCTCTCTCTCTCTCTCTCTCTCTCTCTCTCTCTCTCTCTGGATGGCTGATTTGATATTTTAGAGCTTGGCTGACTTTTAACCCTGGATCTATAGTGCGTTGTAAAGAGCAAGGATAAAGAGGAAGATAAAGAGAAAGGGACAAAAAGAGAGAGAGTGAGAGAGAAACAGAGAGAGAGAGTGAGAGAGAGAGAGACAGAACAAATAGAAGGATAAGGGACAGCTTTGGACATTGAAGGAGTGAGGAAAAGAGAGTGCAAGAAAGAGAGAAAGAGAGAGATAAGGGAGGTGAGGGAGGAGATGAGATGAGAGGAAGAGGGAGGAGAAGACAGAAAGAGAGGGATAGAAAGCGAGAGCAGAAAGAGGGATAGAAAACCAGATTTGGACAGTGAGGAAGTGAGGGAGAAAATGAGAGGAGAGAAGGAGAGAGAGCGAGAGCCAGAAGGCTCGTGGAGATGAGTCAACTCTCGCCTTTATCTTTCCACACAAAAAGGTCGGGAAGACTCCCAAATGCCACGGGCAACAGCGATCCATCAGGAAGAAAAGATGCTGAGGAGGAGAGAAATGAGAGATGGAGGGAGGGGCCCAGAAGGGAGGAGAGGAGAGGAAGAGTAGGGCAAAAGAAAAAAGAAGGGAACAGATGGGGTGAGAGTGAAACAATTGGGGAGGAGGACAGGAGAAGAGGACAGGCCCCACGAGGTGTGTATGTGTGTGTGTGTGTGTGCGTGTGTGTGTGTGTGTGTGTGTGGGGGTGGGGGGGGGGGGGTGGAGGAGGAGGGAAGAGATTGAGGGTAGAATGGCTGAACAGCGAGAGGAATGACACCATCAGCTAATGAGAGAAATGAAATGAATCTATCCGCGGCGAGAGGAGATTTCCGCCATGATTCCTGGAGCTCTGCTCACTCCCACACGCAATAGAGCGAAGCTGAGATGGGCTTCAGATGTTTTCTTAATGTGCGCCCTGTCAGGAAGATAAGATAGCATGCGCCTATGGAAGCGATAAAATCATTAACTAAGCAGAACATGTAAACAAAGACACACACACACACACACACATACATACATAAACATAACCGTGCCATATGCACATAAAAGGGCTCAGAACCTTAAGCTTAGCAACATGCCCTGAGCCATCTGTTCTAAAGGAGCAATTAATTTCAGAGAAACCCTTCACGCCTCTAAACCTCAAATGCACAAATGCAGGAAATTACAACTGTGACAAAACGCCATAGAGCCAAACAAACCACAGCTGATAATCAAATCCCCCCCCCCCCCCCCACTAACCGGCGACTTCCATCAGCCCCAAGCACATGTTTTATGACTTAGCCAATTAGCATTAAAGCTACTGTATATGATGTGCAGGGAAGGTTTAGCCTGCGATATATATATATATATATATATATATATATATATATATATATATATAGAGAGAGAGAGAGAGAGGGAGTACGCTGTCATAACCACACACTTGCTGCACTGATGGGCCTCCAAGACAGCATATGGGGGCAATAGAGAGGATTACGCAGAAGGAGGGGCAGTAAAGTGGTTATGAGTCCAGCTGTGCCAGAGAAACTGCCCCCCTGAGGGGACGACTGAGCCAAGATGTGAAGAGGACCACTTTGACTGGACTTGAAGTCCAGGGACAGATCCTCCACCATCGAGCAGACCAGATTAATGCAGACAAGCTAAATATGAATATTAATAATTCAAATATGCATTGTTATTAAATGAAATAAAATTAAAATTAAGGTTGAAATCAGTGGATAATAGCATGCACATACAGCAATTACTGCTAATTATTATATAGTGATGAACATTGCTAAGGTGTTGCTTGGCATTCACTGCACCATTCATTAGATGGAGTCAGATATAAAGGAAGGAATCCGCCAGGGGTCTCATCAGTTTAAATAAAACACACAGCAGGGGGAGAGGCATTCGCTAATACAAAGGATCACCACACTAGTCCATTAGCACGTAACACACTGGCTCTCACAAAGACCTCACACTGACCTGAACATGAGAGTGAAAGCATAAATACACTCTAACGCTACAGAGAGAATGAATTAACCTCCTACTCATTCGTAAGGGGTTATGGGAATCACATAAACACTGAACCCAACACTACAATGTAAACATCTCCAGCCAAAAACAATGCATTAAATAGGAACTAAAACTAGCATAGAAGTACATGATCAAACATTTATATTTTCTTGTCTTTTTCTTTGGCAGAACTGGGATGTAGAAAGCTCAATTGTGTATGCAATAAATTGCAACAGCTTGAATATAGGAAATTCCAGTGCATCCTATTTTGTCATGCTTATCCAGGTGGCTGAAGATGATGCGGCAGCATGGTATATGAGCTAAAGTCTGTCTCTGGTGATGAAGCAGCGGCCAGAGGCAGAAAGAGGACCCAGACGCTTGGCACGCTAGGCCCCAGACACAGAGCTCAGATGACATTTGCAAGGCTGTGGGATCCATCTTGAGCTTCAGGCTCCATTGGGTCTCAGGCTGTTGAAATAGGGCCTGTGCACTGCAGGGCAGCGGTGTTAGGCAGACCTGGCAGTGGTGACTCTACAGAGCTCTGGGGCTATGAGTATGAGTGGGTATAAAAAGCCAAAACTCAAAACGAAACGTGGCGCTCTGGCCATGACGAGAGCGAGTGATGAAATGGAGGGAAATAATGAAATGGTGAAAGAGGAAGTGTAGTGGCCACCCACATTTGTCTGAGACATGGTTCACTTTGGGAAAGTTCTTCACGTGTGTGTGTGTGTGTGTGTGTGCGTGCGTATGTGTGTGTGTGTCTGACTCCTAAAATAACCATAATTTGGACATATATGGCGTTTTTCGACCGACAGAGAACCCGTTCTTGAACCGGTTTCATTCAGAATCTTTGAACCTTTGTGCTGTAATAATAATAATAATACCTTGGACTTATTTAGCCCCTTTCATGGATGGGGGGACCTCACTAGTAACCACCACCAATGTGCAGCACCCACCTGGGTGATGCACGGCAGCCATTATGCGCCAGAACGCTCACCACACACCAGCTTGAGGTGGAGAGTGAGGGAGTGAATAAGCCAATTACAGTGGGGGATGATTAGGGGGCCAGGTTCAATGAGCCAGTTTGGGAATTTAGCCAGGACACCGGGGAATCCCCTACTCTTTGCGATAAGTGCCATGGGATCTTTAATGACCACAGTGAGTCCGGACCTCGGTTTAATGACTCATCTGAAGGACGGCATCTCCTACAGTGCAGTGTCCCCATCACAGCACTGGGGCATTGGGATCAATCTTTTTTGGCCAGAGGGAAGAGTGCCACCTACTGGCCACCCACCAACACCACTTCCAGCAGCAACCTAGTTTTCCAAGGAGGTCTCCCATCCAAGTACTAACCAGGCCCACACCTGCTTAGCTTCAGCTAAGACAAGGTATCCATTGGTCTGGCTGCTGGCTGCTATCTAGTGAACCAGCCCACATTTCCACCAGTTTAGAACCAAACCATGCTGCCCTACAAAGGCCAAAGGCTAAGAGCGGTATCTGCACTTTTTTAAAAAACATGTTTTTGCACAAATAAGAAGTACATGATCTGCTCTTCATTACTGCACTCTGCCTGTGTGTGTATGTGTGTGTGTGTGTGTGTGTGTGTGTGTGTGTGTGTGTGTGTGTGTGTGTGCACAGGGACAGACTGGGACTTAAAAAAGGCCCTTGACTTTCTTCTAAAAAGGCACATTACCATTCACACTCACACACACATTAGGTGTCTATCATGATACAGTCTCACAATGTTAAATGCCAGTGAAAGTATCATATTCAAAATAGTCAGTCAGATTTTGCAAAAAGTAATTAACATATACTTTGACAAATATAAGCAGCAGTGTGCAAAGGTGTCACATGTTGTGTGTGCAGCAATGCAATATTGCTTGACATGAAGTCTACAAGAATACCCAATTGATTTCGTTCCATTTTTACTTAAATGTTTATAAATGACAGAGTTGCCATTGTTAAGGCATCAAGCAGCATATCTTTACTAAAAATGTAGTAAGTACCTCCTCAATTAATATAAAAACTGAGTGATTATGAGAACTTGCTACACTTCTGCAAAATGTTATTGTATGGCCATGTAAGTATAAGCAGTAATGCAAAGGCAAAGTACAGTATAGCCTATAAAACTACCACATTTTGCCTAAATGTCAAAAAACAAAATGTTTAATATTCACCTCACTTTGATCTATCTAAGTATACCCCTTGTTGTTGAATATAATTTGATGCTTATACTTGGTGTAAGAAAAACACAAAAAGCTGTTTTTCTCAGTTTGGCATTTTTGCAGATCCTGCTCTTTGGCTTTGTAGGGCAAAATGAATGAGATGCTTAAACGGGAAAATAATATGAACAGTTGCCCCCGTAAAAACGGTAGAAATTAGTTGTTTAAAATGCTAGTCAATGTCTGCAGTGTAATGTTAGTTGACTAGTTTTGTTTACTCATGGTAACAGTTGATATGGACAGAAAACTCTTGCTTTTAGCCTTCTCCCCTCTGAACAGTAAAGTGACACGCCCACTCCGGTTTGCAGGAATAACCAACTATTTTCTGGTTCAATCTCCGAACCAAAGTGCCACGTTACGAACCATGTTTTGCTTGGTCGAAATGCTCCGACCGGTTCAAAAGTTGGTTCACAAATGGGAACGGAGTTTTCTGTCGGTGGAAAAGACCTATTCGAGGGACTATGAATTCATATTACAAAAGAATACACCAAAATCCCACTCTCAAGGACCCTCTCGTGTGTGAGTTAATAAATAAGTGAGTTAGTGAGTGAATACTAAAATTAAATGTAAAACGATAAAAGTAAGAGTTTATGGTGTATGTTTTTCATTATAATCGCTTGTAATTTATTACATTGTAATAACATAGGTTACATTACATGACCAAGTACAGTCTGGGTTTTGTTTAACATTACAAGTGTAAGCAAAATCGAAAGTCTCTTGTCTGTGGTCTGCCTGCATTGTATTTTCCTGCAGAATGAATTCCCTGAAAATGTGAGAATCTCACCTACTTTGAAGACAATGCTATGCTAATCTCTATTCACATCAATTGTACGGCGCGACACAAGAAATCCACCTGCTAATTGTCATGTCAAAACTATTGATACAGACATCAAAAAGCTCGGGAAGAAAAACAAGCAACAAAGCAGAACGCCCTGTCAGTCAATGTAATGTGCACCTGAACGCCTCGCAGTGAAACACGGCAGACAAGCCCCTCTCTCTCCCTCTCTGATTACGCCTCTAACCAACCAAGGTCTGATTAATCTTCAACACTAATTAGAAATCCCTGCTGCTTGGTGAAGCAAGGCACATGGCACCATCACCGCTGGCTCTTACGATGCTTCGGTAGCTCAAATCATTCCTTAAAGTGTGTGTCTGTGTGCCTGTGTGTGTGTGCTTGTGTGTGTGTGTGTGTGTGTGTGTGTGTGTGTGTGTGTGTGTGTGTGTCTTGGTGTGTTCATAAGCACATACAATATGAATGTGTGTCTAGTTTGTGTGTGTGTGTGTGTGTGTGTGTGTGTGTGTGTGTGTGTGTGTGTGTGTGTGTGTGTGTTTGTGTCTTTTACCTAATCAGTTTCACCGTCGTAAAATGACTGATATCCTAATTTGTCTGAAGAGTGGCTTCACAATGGTAGCATGGCATGTGAGTGTGAGTGTGTGTGTGTGTGTGTGTGTGTGTGTGTGTGTGTGTGTGTGTGTGTGTGTGTGTGTGTGTGTGTGTGCATCCACTCATAAGACAGTATAATAAGAGGAGAGGAGTGAAGTCAGGTCATGGTCGCACTACACAAACAACACAAGCACTCTGCATATCTTTATGCATTCACATGAATGCAGAGGTCACACTAACTGACCCGAACTTGCCCCACAAAGAGGTTTGCTCTCTCCTCCTGGACAGTGAGGTTCCTGGGTAGGGTCAGGTCAAAAGTGGGGTCGTTGTCGTTGACGTCTGTCACCACGATGAGAACAGTAGTAGTGGATGTCTGGGAAAGAGAAGATGGGACACTAGTTTAATCCAACATGTGAATGTCTTTATTGGGCTGTGCTGTCAGCCTATCTTCTTAATCACTCTGGGTAAAAAAATGTTTCAATAATGCAGTGTGAATTTAGCACAAGATATCACTCACACACACACACACACACCTTCACACACCTCCAAATGCACACACACACACACACACACACACGCATATGATAAATGGGTCCCCTGAGACCATCATTGCAGTTTGTCCCGCTCTGAGGGAAAGGCATGTGTGCAAGGAGAAAGCATGAGAACTGACCCATGAAAAGTCACCTTCAGCTCTCCGGTAGCAGGTGAACAGTGTGTGGTCTATGGTCTACCCCTAGCACTACCACGGTCCCTTATCACCCCACCAGTGTTCTATGGTCTACCCCTAGCTCTACCCGGTCCCTTATCACCCCACCAGTGTTCTATGGTCTACCCCTAGCACTACCACGGTCCCTTATCACCCCACCAGTGTTCTATGGTCTACCCCTAGCTCTACCACGGTCCCTTATCACCCCACCAGTGTTCTATGGTCTACCCCTAGCTCTACCCGGTCCCTTATCACCCCACCAGTGTTATATGGTCTACCCCTAGCTCTACCCGGTCCCTTATCACCCCACCAGTGTTATATGGTCTACCCCTAGCACTACCACGGTCCCTTATCACCCCACCAGTGCCCTGATAAAAAAAACCCACTTTACTGAATGGCCTGCTCAATGTTAGGGGATAGAGCCATCCATCTCCACACAGCTCATAGCACAGGGGGCCACTGGGGACTTCATCTGAGCCTCATCCTGCAGTGGGGAACTACCGCTGAAGAGGACACAAGATGGACGCTGCACGGACAAACGGAATAATGAAACACTGACAGGATATTGGAGTGAAGGCCAAATAGATCACATGTACTGTACATCTTGTGCCGCAAGGAAAAGAAAAACTGTACTCCAACCCCAAGAAAGCACTTTTTGGAAGAGTTTGGAAGAAAACTACTAAAACGTTCTCCATACAAGCATGTACTGTACCAGTTAGAGTGATGACCTCCCGTTTGACCCGTGCTCTAACTCTGTAAGACCAGCCTTGAATAATCCATGCCAGCAGCAGGTCTATTTGCTTTACATGAGCAGATACCAGCTGCTAGACCCATTCAGCAATCTAATCAAGATCACTTCCCCTCTTACGTCCACTGCATTGCTTCTAGTGCATTCTGTTATGTTCTTTGGTGCATTCTGTTATGTTCTTTGGTGCATTATGTTATGTTCTTTGGTGCATTCTGTTATGTTCTTTAGTGCATTATGTTCTTTGGTGCATTCTGTTATGTCCTTTAGTACATTATGTTCTTTGGTGCATTCTGTTATGTTCTTTAGTGCATTCTGTTATGTTCTTTAGTGCATTCTGTTATGTTCTTTGGTGCATTCTGTTATGTTCTTTAGTGCATTATGTTCTTTGGTGCATTATGTTATGTTCTAGTGCATTATGTTATGTTCTTTAGTGCATTATGTTATTTGCCGCATTATGTTATGTTCTAGTGCATTATGTTATGTTCTTTAGTGCATTATGTTCTTTGGTGCATTCTGTTATGTCCTTTAGTACATTATGTTCTTTGGTGCATTCTGTTATGTTCTTTAGTGCATTCTGTTATGTTCTTTAGTGCATTCTGTTATGTTCTTTGGTGCATTCTGTTATGTTCTTTAGTGCATTGTGTTCTTTGGTGCATTATGTTATGTTCTAGTGCATTATGTTATGTTCTTTAGTGCATTATGTTATTTGCCGCATTATGTTATGTTCTAGTGCATTATGTTATGTTCTTTAGTGCATTATGTTCTTTGGTGCATTCTGTTATGTCCTTTAGTACATTATGTTCTTTGGTGCATTCTGTTATGTTCTTTAGTGCATTCTGTTATGTTCTTTAGTGCATTCTGTTATGTTCTTTGGTGCATTCTGTTATGTTCTTTAGTGCATTCTGTTCTCTTACACCAGTCTGATCTGATGACAAGTGATTTAAACCAAACTGCATTTATAACTCTTGGTGTAACCTTGGAGACACGGGAGAAGAAATAAATATGACTCAGTATTTGGTCATCTGAATAGCTGCTTGAGAGTTGTTACCTGTCTAAATCCGAGTGGAAAGGAGAGGAGAGGAGAAGAGAGGAGAGTGTGGACTGAATGTGTCTGAAGTGGAGATATGCAGGCATGTCTGACACTTCAGACCATGTATTTCATTTGACACACACAGCTGCACTGCAATCTCAATTATGCCCTATTCACTTGTGTTGTAGCAGCAGCGCATATGACAAGTACACAAATACATCCTTCGAAGTGCACAAACACACACAAAGTTATGCACATACTGTATTTAAGATACTTATTTCTCTCTCTCTATTGCCAACATTTTCTCCATCCATCTCTCTCTCTCTCTCACACACACACACACACACACACACACACACACGCACAATCTTAACTAAACTTTGCGGCAACCCACTGATGGTGAATAATGAGCCTGTATTATTTATTTATCAAATTAAAAATACACCCAGCAGAGAGGTGTGTTTGTTCCATCAGGGGCAGCTGAAGTGGAGGAGAGCCCTCAGAGAACAGCAGAGACTGCAGGTACCTCATCAGCATGGTTAGCAGATACTAAGGACGTACACACACAAACACACACACACACACACACACACACACACACACACACACACACACACACACACACACACACGCACAAGCATGCCAACATATACACACACAAACACATATACACACACACACACACACACACACACACACACACACACACACACGCACAAGCATGCCAACATATACACACACAAACACATATACACACATACATACCCGTGAGCATGCACCTTCACATGCACACATTCACACATACCTGCAGGCACACACACATACAGAGTAGAGGGTGACACGGGAATCAATTTTCACTCCCGTCCCATCCCAAGCCCACACAAATACTCATGTCATATCCCGATCACGTGACTGCCCCCCCCAGAAAAATTGTGTCCTGCAAAATCCCGAGAGAAAGGCTCCCGAATCCCGTCCCACTCCCGTTTCGTTCCCTATGTTGTCTAAAGCATTGGTTCCCAAAGGGTGGGTCGTAGGAGATTTTATTTGGGTCGCCAGCATAGTGACAATTTATGTTGTGTAATAGGCCTAGCTTATACCTTATATAGCTTAGGAACTCCTTCTGTGCACATTTAGAACACCGCCAGAGCATGGATATCACTCGCAAAATGAAACAATGTTTCTTTCAGACGCCTACTGTACCATGGACCTCACAGTTGCAAAATGCAAGGGACATGAATCAGTTTATATTTGCACTTTGCAACATTAACGGACATCAGCTCTTCAACATGGCCCATTAAAATCTAGAAAGTATAATTTTAAATCGTAAAAAAACCCTGCTGTCAACAATAGGCTAAAGCAGACATCCATAGACCGGACATGAGGCTTATATGCGTCATAGGCTACAGATAGTTTCAATTGCAGATAGGCCTCTTTAAAGTTAATAGCAGTCTCCTCACATTCCATCTTATTTCGGATTTAAAACTAATCTAATCTAATGCACAAAAGTGCATTAGAAAGGCTATAATTTAAATGGACATGTAAACGCTATTTCCTCTTTCCAATCTTGCGAACTTCACTACAGTAAAGCTGCATTGCCATTTATTAGCTAGTTCCCCATAACAACCACCACATAGTCAAGGTGACGAGGGTTATTAAGATCGACTTTGAGCACAGTGAGCCATACAACTTGACAATTATACTGTATCATAGTGTTAATGTGTTAAGTAAAGCTACACATGTTTAGATTGATTTTGTTACCATGTGTGTTTATTCCTGCCGTTACAAAAACTAGCATCTCAGATAACGTTAGCGATTAGCTCACGTTGATATGGCAATAGAAAACACCTTCAGTTTTCGGTGTAGTCGCTGACGCTGAATGATTGGCTTGTGAACAGGGCAGCTGCTTTGTATTGCTCTGATAGGCTACTCTGCGGCTAGCAGTAGCCAATCAACAAACGTATAGTGAGTTGTAAGTGGTTCTCTTTTCTAATGCCTTGCAATCTTTGGGTGCATGTTTTAATTTAATCTCCGGCTCCGTTCCCCTCCCGGCCGCTCCCGTTGATTTCTGCCCGTCCCGTCCCGATCACGTTACCAACAGTGAAATTGACTCCCGTACCGCAGGACTCCCGCAGGAATACAGTGACCCGAAAGTCCCAAAAAATTGTCACCCTCTAATACAGAGATTACAAGAACACTCTAATCCCTG
>NC_055972.1:29673032-29700532 GCF_018492685.1 Alosa sapidissima | reverse complement strand
TTGGGGCAGGAAAATGGGAGAGATCATGGAGGAGGAATGGTGACACAACACACACACACACACACACACACACACACACACACACACAGATTATCGAGGAGGAATGGTGACAGCATACCGCCAAAGACAATGTGCAAAGATCTCAAAAAATGTTCAGCGTAACAGAAGATGGGTACTTCAGTACATATGCATTATTTTAATGGTAAATTAAAAGTAAAACACACACACACACACACACACATGCACACAAACACATACACACACACACACACAAACACACACACACACACTTTCATAACAAGATGCTTCAGGAATGTGCATGTATGACTTACGTCTCAGTCAGGTTAAACACCTTTTGGTCATCTCCACTCTGGATGCGGTAGGTGATGGGGTCAAGCTCACGATCCGTGGCCTGTACACACGCACACACACACACACAAACAGGTGAGTAAGATATCACAGCAGTCCTGTGGTTTCTCCTTAACAGGCCAACCATTGATCTCTGTGTTGCCTGTTAGAATATGTCACTAAGGACCCACCCCCCGGCTACCAGACAGAAACAAATGAGCTCGCACAAACAAGTCAACAATTTCATAGGTGCCCTCTGGTTTGCCATTACTCATTGCACACACAAATATGCACACACACAGTAACATACTCACAGACACTTACAAACTAGACACACATTCATATTGTATGTGCTTACCCACACACACACACACACACACACACACACACACACACACACACACACACACACACACACACACACACACACACACACACACACACACACACACTAATCTAGCGGTCCAACCAGCCCCAGTCCCAGACCTGCAGGTTGGACAGTATGGCCCCGATCCTCATGGCCTCGCTGATCTCCAGGTTATAGGTGAAGAGGGGGAAATGGGGGGGACTCTGATTGTTGGGAGGCAGCACCTCGATGTATACGGTCGTGATGGAGCTTCTGGAGACAGACATACAGACAGAGGGAGAGAGACAGACAGACAGACAGATAGAGAGAGGGAGAGAAAAGAGAGAGAGAAACAGAGAGAGGGATGTTGGGTCAATATATATATATATAAACCACATTGTGTGGTATTTGTGGGTGCATTCATTGTGTGTGTCTGTTTTGTGGAAAGAACTAGATGAATGCCTATATCGTGTATATCTGTGTGTGTGTGTGTGTGTGTGTGTGTGTGTGTGTGTGTGTGTGTGTGTGTGTGTGTGTGTGTGTGTGTGTGTGTGTGTGTGTGTGTGTGAGGGATTGGAATTAGCCACCCGCCCCCCGCCAAATGCGGGTAGTTTTGTGCGCTGGCGGGTGAATTTGGTCAACTTACCAGCCACTGTGGTGGTTAGATAAATAGAGCTAGCATAGGCTACCACAAATAGTCAGATCCGATCTAATTTTCATAGTTATTGAGGGTTAAAAATAAGAAAGTGTCTGTAGGGATCATGTAACGTTACCAGCCGTAAATCACGCTGATTTGAAGTTCAACAACTACCAGTGAGCCGCCACCTGCAGCATAGCCTATAGTCACTGGTGCAGTGCTTCACTTTTTGCCATTACCATTAAGAAACTGTCGCTATGCTTTCATGTGCCACTGCTAGCTTATTTCAAGATGACTGCATAAACAAGTGAGATCTAGTGAGATCTGTGGATCTGCGTTGTATCTAAACAGACTAATATTCTCACGCAAATTTGTCTTTTGAAGTGGCCCGTAGCTATTTTAATCCGGCCCGCGACACCTTCACGGAAAATAAGGTGACATGCTACTATTTAGACCTATGAGGCAGGCGGACATCTCCACACCCATTCGTCGTGGTGGAATATCCTACAAACTTTTCATTCAGGAGATTAGCCTACATATCAGAATAAACAGCAGAATTTACCGAACACAAAGGTGTAAAGCATTCCGTTATGCAACTAGCCGTTCCAGAGTAATCCGGTTTTGAAATTGAAGACAATGTCTACGAGGTCTCTAACTTTGGACTGTTGCCATACACTATACGGCCAAATACAAAAGAGAGTTTTTCCAATGTAGTTTCACAAAATGCTAAGTATTAAGTTTCCTAAAGCTGAGCTGTGCATTTATTGTTCAGTGCATGATTTCATAACAGGCCAAACAGAAAATAAATACTAAATGTTAAATATAGCCTTGATACCTGTAAATATTTAAATCAGATGATGTACAGTATAGTTAGATCAAGTTGGAGTCTCGATTATAGGATGCTCCAGAACTCACACAAACGTCTTAAAGGAGCCACACCACTTTTATGACATGACACTATGGCATATTATTGTGGTTCTGTTGGCTTTTAGTTTTGTTGCTACTGTGCTTGTAGATTTAGGGCAAAATTCAGCACATTTTAGTCGTATCGCAATAATGCCGATAACCGTGATCATTTTAAGTAGCCTACTATAATCATGATATCACATTTTCATGCCATTTCTCTAGTAGCTGGTAAAAAAAGTTGAGGGGCTGGTAGATTTTGGAATCCACCAGCCACAGTGGCAGGTGGAACAAATATTTAATTTCCATCCCTGGTGTGTGTGTGTGCGTAAGAAAGAAAGGCTTGAAAAGGCTAGGAGAAGGTGGATTGGTGGGAGGCATGTCTGGCATCTTGGACAACACAAACACGCACATTCATGTATGATTTACCATATGCTGAGGTCTGGAAGGACTTTGAATGTAGAAAATGTGTGAATGGAGGTATGTGTCTTTTGTGTGTATAGGTGTGTGTGTGTGTGTGTGTGTATGTACAAGAGAGAGAGAGAGAGAGAGAGGAGAGAGGTAGGGTCAATATTGGGAGTGGTATGGCAGAGGTGTATCTTTCCTCCGGGCTATTGCAGCCAGCATAGAATATCAACGGCTAACCAGAAGGAGATGAATGAGGGTGTGGATATTTAAACGGATGTGGAGTTAAACAGAGCTGAATGGATGACTGGATGGTTGGGTGAATGGGAGGGAGAATTACAGGGTAACAAATGAATGGGCATTTGGACAGAGACAAAACAGATGGAGGTACCAGCAGATGGGCACAGAGACAGACAGACAGACGGACGGACACAGACATGACGAGACTAATGCAGAGAAAAAAACAATCATCTGTGGACGCCAACACACATACAGCATATAAACACGGCAGGACAGAAGGCAAACAGCTATAAACAGATATGCAGCCAGGTATATTAACTGGGGGGGGGGCTTGACATGATGGATTAGGTGCAGTCAGAACAAACTGAAGAGAAGTGTGTGTGTGAGAGAGAGAGAGAAAGAGAGAGAGATGGAGAGAGAGAGTGGAGAGTGGGTAGATAAATATATGTGCCTTCTCTCAGCTTCAGGGGCATTGTCGGCCGCTTCGACCGTCAGCGCGTAGAAGCGGCCAACCATCAGCGTAACTCCCGGCGCTATGGTGATGCGTCCCGTGCGGTTATTGATGATAAAGTCTCCCTGGTCGCCGACCAAGATGGAGTACGTCACCATACCGTTCAGACCCTCATCAGCATCGAGGGCATTCAGCTGTGATGGAGAGAACAAGGGATAGAGATGGAGAGGGAGAGAGAGAGAGGGAGAAAGAGAGAGACAAGAGAGAATTTACTTTCAATACCATTCTCTACCAGTATCCTGTCATCAATCTTCAACACATTGTTGCACAAAATAAGCAGTCTTCAAACAGACCTGCACCTTGTGCAATTCTAACATTTCTCTTCATGTACTGTAGGTGTAATGTTATACATTGGCTGTCATTCTGAAAGGCATATTTCATCCATAGAGACATTATTAATCCTGACTGGATGCAAATATGAATCAAAAATGTGTATGCAGAGTAATTGCTTTTAAAGCCATATAAGGTCAAATGTTGTCATATAGTGTCATATAGTGCACCTCCTGACACAGTTACTGTGTCTCCAGCATACCGATATGAGATGCGGTACTTTAACAGCAGAACTCTATCTTGGCCTGCATGTGTGAACGGCGCCTTACTGTTCGCTTTTTGTTTTGGGACTGCGGCACTGGCTGCACTGTAATGACACTCTGCCCCGTTTTAATCCCTCAAATCCCAAAACGTGGCCGGCGCAAGATAAGGGCACGTTGTCGAGCGAAAAACAAAACAGCGGCGTTTCAGAAGCCTGACACACAAACCCCATTACCCTCAATGGCAGATAATCCTGCCACAGAGCAAAGCTGAGCGGGAGAATCATTGCACTCACGGCTCGAGTGGGGAGAGGTGGAACATAGAGCACCTCCAAGCTAATCAATGAAATGACCCTCTCTCCTTCTCTCTCCTCTCCTCTTCCAACATTTGCTCTCTCTCTCTCTCTCTCTCTATCTCTCTCTCTCTCTCTCTATTTCTTTTTGATCGGGTCAATCCATCCACGTCGCCCCTGAGTTGGAAGGCCAGAGGAAGGTAGCGCCCTCCATCACAGGTGCACTGCCCAGGAGAAAGGCTGTCCAGGCTAAGGGGTGCCACACAGTGTGTGTGTGTGTGTGTGTGTGTGTGTGTGTGTGTGTGCGTGGTGTGTGTGTTTAAGTGTGTAAGACTGTGTGTATGTGTGTGTGGGTGTGTGTATGTGTGTGTTTAAGTGTGCAAGTGTGTGTGTGTTTAAGTGTACATGTGTGTGCGTGTGTATTTAAGTGTGTTAGTGTGTGTGTGTGTGTGTGTGTGTGTGTGTGCGCGCGCGAGTGGCTTATCAAACACGGGGTTAAGAGGCCAGGCCGACCCAGTAACTGGCCTCTGTCACCCGCTGCTGAAGAAAAGGGCCAGCCGGTGATTCCACAAAGATTAAACACGACCTTTCAGAATGCATGTGTCTTTGGCTGAGCTAACTAAGATGAGAGAGGGAAATGAGAGACAGAAAAGGAGAGAGAGAGAGGGGGTACAATTAGAGAAGGCAAAAGATTGCAAGGTGGAGGGATGTAGAAAAAGAGAAATAGACAAATAAAGGGTGATGAAATGAGGTAGATAGAAGTGAGAGGAGGAGAGAGATTTAAAGAGAGGCAACAAGGGAGCGCTGTAGAAAGAGTGTGTAGGAGAGGGAGAGGTAGAAAGAGTGTGTAGGAGAGAGAGAGGTAGAAAGAGTGTGTAGGAGAGAGAGAGAGAGAGAGACAGAGAGAAGAAGGTAGAGATGGAGGAGGAGCATGGTGTTCTCAACCACAAGCAATCTGAGGCGGTTCCAAAGTCCAAATGGGGGAGAGGGGAGGGGGACTGTCAGACAGAGGGAGGCAGGAGAGAACAGAGAAATAAACAACTGAAAGAGACACAGAAAGACACAGAATCGCGGAAAGCAACCCCCCGCTGAGAAGAAAACAAACCCTCTGAGACAATGCAAAAGCCCACCACAGTCACCAAAACCACAATTACTACCGAGAGACATCAAAACCTGCAAACAAACAAACAAATAAATAAATAACGGCCCCCACGCGATCTGGGCAACATCCACTAGTGGCGGAGAGGCAGTTTACTGCTTCAGAGTTGCCTCTCATCGCATAAAGAGCAGCCTGTTGTTTCGGTAATGGCGGCCACTAGCTGTGAAGTAATGGCAGTCAGGTAATAACTGTCGTCGGGGGGTGATGAGTTTTTTGCTGACTTTGGAGAGTTTTTCCACTCTCCTCCTTTTCTTATTTATCAGATTTTTCACTGGTATTGGTGTTGTTGCTGCTGTTTTTTTTTCTTTTTCTGCCAGATGCTAGAGACACTCGGAGGAGTTGTTCCTCTCACCGTGGGAGAGCTGCAGCCTGATTCCATCACCGCCAGGCCGGGAGAAGCGAGAAGCGGAACACTAGAAACGTGTCTCCACGCTGGCGTTCGCCGACGGCTGCTGAGGCTTCGTGAGCTTCACGAGTACAGTTTGTGACTCATCACTTTCTCAAGTCTGCACCAGGCAGATACTTCTTCAGTGGCTATAAAAACCCCCATCCCTTCTACATCTTCCTCTCTCTCTTTTTCTCTCTCTCTCTCTCTCTCCCTCTTGCTCCCATCTCCTGTGCTCTTTCCATCTCCGAGCCTCTTGGGCTGATTCGGATATCGCTTTTGTTCTGGCCGAGGAAATTGTTTGCCAAGTCAGGATTGTTTCTGTGACTGAGTAGATTACAGTGGGGCACAATGGAAGCCGCTCGACCAAAAATTGATTGGTTTAGTTTACAGAGTGCTGGAGAGCCACCTGACTCCGGGAGCACACTGTGCCGTGCCGTGCCGGTCCGTGTGTGTATCTGGATGAAATCAGAGCGTAAATGGGTTGTGGGTGTAACAAAATGCTCTGCAACATCTATACGCCACATGATTGTGCCATTTGGTGCTGCAGTAATGCAGTTTGCTTTAGCTGCATTGTGTATAAATATGACAGTGCAGCATGTGATTTAACCCATCGATTGACCGTAGCCGTGGGTTACAGCAGTGCCCAATAAATCAGAATCATATCATGCTTTAAAAGAAAAGAAGAATGAAGAAGAGAAATGCATTTGCATACATAGACTGTCCCAGGTATTAACCTTATAGGTGGAAAAGAAAATTGCACAATCAATATATACAACTTTAGTTAATAGGCGGCAACTTACTGCATGCTGCTCTCACATAGTCATGATGGGAAGTTAATTTACACACACACACACACACACACACACACACACACACACACACACAGACTGAAACAGCAGCATGTATCCGCTTACATTCATGATGCTATGTTGGACTACAATTTGCACAATACTGTAATCACGCACGCACGCACGCACACACGCACACACGCACGCACACTCACACACACACACACACACACACACACACACACACACACACACACACAAAAGCACACTGTAGTATATATCAGGTAAGTAGCACATACAGAGCCACAGTGTGACTGACCTGAAGTACAGTCTCTCCCTGCTGCATATTAGTAAACACCTCCACATCGTAGGACACCTGAGTGAAGGTAGGCGTGTTGTCATTGGCGTCGATGACCAGGATGTTAACCGTCACAGGCATGCTCTGCTGTACACCGTCAGACGCCATCAGCTGTGTACAACCCCACAGAACAGCTTATTGACATGTTATTACATATTAACAACCATTTTAGCATTTTATAACATATTAATAACTACCAATGCATTATTTCACATTTAGAATGTTTGCATTATAACACACACACACATATAAAGTTACTAGTACACTGTGCTTCCACTGCCCATTCACAATCGATATTCATGTCATGTTCAAACATTTCCAACACAAACCCATATGCAAACAATTCCACTTTAATAAGGATCCTGTCAAGAGAGGATCACACTGCTATGAAATGCAAAAGCTATACTGCAGTTCATCCCCTCTGCACACAGAAGCCCTGCAGGGCTCAGTTTTGGTGGCTTAGAGTCTCTAGAGCATCGCGGTGACAGAGTGTGAGTCCCCGGGTGGATAGGACTATAGGATCAGTGGTCAAGACATTCCCACTATATATTTCCATAAGCACATTCTCTCATGCTTCATGAGAGAGCATCAGAGCTGCTCAGCTAGCTCCTCCACTGGAACACAGCAGAGGAGAAAGGGGGGGGGGGGGGGGGGGGGGCAGAAGAAAAATGATGCATAAAGGAACAAAAAGAGAAAGAGCAAAAGAGCAAAATAAAGGCAGGCAGATAAATAGACAGATTGGCAAATACATAGATAGAAAGATAGATAGAAAGATAGATAGAAAGATAGATAGATAGATAGATAGATAGATAGATAGATAGATAGATAGAGAGAGACAGAGAGACAGAAAGACAGACAGACAGACAGACACAACCAATGTGACCTTTACCCACGTGCCAGGGACTGAAAACAGAATGATTTTCATTTTGGTTTGTTCTGAGCAAAAACATAATTTTTTTGTTCCTGTTCCAGTGTTCCCAAGGCCTCGCCTTATAACGTTATAGAAGAACGGATAATAACGTTCCTTTAAAAATTACATTGCCTTTACAAATTGATTTATGGCCGGTGGCAGAATAGCCTATTATAGTTTTTTTTTTTGCCCAACAGCCTTAAAGCTTAAATCAAAGCACATTAGATATCAAGGTTAACTGTTAAAAACACTGTGCATGAATTCAGGCGAGGGGCGAGATTTGAAAGTTGGCAATTAGCCTAGGCCTTTATAATATTAGATCTTCAAAAATGTCTGATAGCCTAACTTCAGGCACAGAAAATGTTCTTGCTTTAAGCCCTCTAATAGCCCTAACATACTGTATGTGTGGTGCTACCAACTGCATGGCCTAGATATTTTCATAGTGTCTTGATCCTTTTTATCAACTAGTAGGTCCTAGCCTATTATACAGGGGAGACACTGATTAATAAAATCTGACTAAATTCATCCTATAGGAACACTGTGTGGGCAGGTGACTTTCCAAGCCTATGGACTTTTGAATAATATTCAAAGAAAGGTTAATTGGAATGATAAATACCGTTATTAACCTGTTATCTGAAATTGAAAATAGCGTTTTCACTCCGGAACAAGTGAAATGGTTATTGTTCTCGTTTTCGGTTACCGGTATGTTGATCTAAAATTTGTGTTAATTTCCGTTTTCGTTCTTTGAAGCGTTTCTAATCCCTGCAAAGTGCCAAGCCCAACTCTTGTGTAAACCACATATCCTTCTGACATCTTTGTGCACAACTACTCTTATACATGCTTCTGATCACTATCCAAACAACGGGGTTATTTTCATATAACAAGGCTGGCAAACATCCAATCTCTCCCCTATATGAAAACAGCAGAGCTATCCTTCATAAAGTCTGTCACAAACATTCTCCTCTCCCAACTCTAAATGAGATCACTCCACTGGTGGGTGAGTGAAGAGAACAACAAACACACTATATATAAAAGTAAAATGTCAATTCAATGTTCTCTGCTCTGTCTCCAAATTATCTGTTTGTTTTGTCTTTGTGGTTAAATAACAAATAACTGTTGAGAAAAACAAAATAACAAAGAGAGGTATGTTTGTGTGTGTCTGTGTGTGTGTGTGTGTGTGTGTGTGTGTGTGTGTGTGTGTATGGATGGGGGGTGGGAAGGGGTGTTGGGTGGTTAAGAAGAGTTGGGAAACTGATCTGATTGATCTCTCTGGGTTAAAAAAAAAGTGAAAAAATCCTTAGCGAGATAGGAGGAAACTCTTCCTCTCTTTCTCTGTGTGTGTGTGTAGGAGGTGATGTAGTGAAACGCATCATAAGACAGAAACACAAAGAGAGAGATTAATTATAAGACGCAGCCTTCAGTGCCAATCATTAAGAAAACTCACTCGGGACGTCACAATGCAGACAATAATACTGTCTTAGTTCTTTTTTTCCTCCTAGGAGACAAACTTGAAAACAAACTTGATAATGAACTTCACATAAATACAGCATTGAATGAGATGAGGTGGAAAGGAGGGAGGGGATGGAGGAGAGGAGAGAGGGATGAATGGAGGAGAGAGAAAGAGAGCGAGACAAAGAAAAAAAAAAACATGCCCACTGGGAGTACCATCAAACATGGCTCATCCTGCTTCGTTCCTACAGAACAGCACTTAATCAAACACTATTGTTCCTACTCTGCCCACATCTTAATAATCATAACTCTATTCTCTAGGCAGTCCACCCCTGTCCAATAAAATGGGCTTGGGATCACCATCCAGTCTGGACCCCACGGACGTCTCGATTTATAAAATAATTTGACACAGACAAAACAAAAAGCCTCTTGCTAAAGCAGACTAGCTTTGTCAGGTAACAGACACAGCTGGCTAGGCTGAGCTGACTCAGTAGAGTGCACAGATCCCAGTTAATGGGGCACATGGTGCTTGACGTTATATAACAGCAGTCATTAGCCAATAAATGCAATAATAACTCCAGATTTCAAAAGCAATGGGGAATATTGAGAGAATGTGCAGGCCTAATACACTGAAAGATACTTTGGACATTGTTACTAATGTTCTTCTAAATGATGCTGCAGAAACCTGTCCATAACTGGGAGCTGTTGATGGGAGATGAACTAGAAATGTAGAAAAATCAGGCTGTACCTAAACCAACACATAACCCAGCTCTTGGCACAAAGTAGTTTGTTCAGCATGATGCGAACTTCTGGATACCCAGATTAGGCACAAAGCATTTCTTGCCTCGACTACTGCAACACCTCCTCACAGGCCTTCCTCGGCTTGTGTGGTGAAACTGCGACAGATGGTCCACAGCGCGGGAGCGCGTCTGGATTTCGATCACCCCAAAAGGGCATGCTCTACCCTGCTGTTCACTTAGCTCCAATGGCTACCCTTAGCCACCCACATCAAATTCATGTCACTACTGCTTGCTTACAAAGGGATGGCTGGGTCTGCTACCACCTACTTGAATGCGCTCATAAAGGCTTCTGTTAGCCCTCGGCCGCTGTGTTCTAAGGAAGGAACGTCATTTGGCACGCATTTTTAATCAAAGCGACTTACAACATGATTGTACACATGTTGTACATGTTGTTACAACAGTTTAACACTTCTCCCAACCATTCTAAAACTATTTAAAACAATTCAAAAGGTAGAGTACAATAAGAACAAGTTAGTGCATCAGTGAGTGCTGTTTTTATACAGTCAAGTGTCAGTTCTATTCAGAGGATAAGTGCTAGAATTAGCAAGGCTAGTTGTAATTAGTGCTACAAGAAGAGATATTCTCTGAAGAGCTGGGATCACATTCTCCTCCTACAACACTTTGACTTTAGTTCTTATAACTTCTGCACTCTTATACTCTGGTGATAGTATTGCCTGATGTGGCATTCATTGTTACCTAAGGTTTCATCTGCATTGTATCTGGAATGTTTTTCCTTTCCTTTTACACTTTGGATAAAAGTGTCTGCTAAATGAATACATGTAAATGTAAAAGCACAACTGAGCAGTCAAGGAATGCCTCCATGTTTGGGAAATCAAACAGGCTGGATAACATTGTTTGTGACAGTGTGGAGAGCTGCATGTCCCCACACAGGCAAACACAACCCCTGGAGAATACAGATTCTCGTCCTCCTTCAATCTGTGTCCCTCCCCCATTCTGCCTCTCCTCCTGTCGGTTTTCAGTAACTGATCCTATCTCACGCTGTACGCCATCTTTAACACTTTGCGCTGAAATATTTATGTGCTAAGACACTTGAGTGGCCCAGTGGAAATAATATGCAAGATGTTCTTCACTGTTGTCAAAAAGTGGGGGTGTTCTTCAAGGAGCTGGTATCACACACTGCACAAGCAACATGCTGTGAATTTGTATCAGTGTGCCCTCTACATCATCATCTCAGCATGTGCATTAGCAGTGTGTAGAGAGGTTGTGTATGTGTGTGTGTGTGTGTGTGTGTGTGTGTGTGTGTGTGTCTGTGTGTGTGTATATAATATGTGTGTGTGTGTGTGTGTGTGTGTGTGTGTGTGTGTGTGTGTGTGTGTGTGTGTGTGTGTGTGTGTGTCTGTGTGTGTGTATATAATATGTGTGTGTGTGTGTGTGTGTGTGTGTGTGTGTGTGTGTGTGTGTGTGTTTATATAATACAGTGGGTCCCAGTTAAAAATTGACACTTCATTCACGATCAAGGTGATTCACGCAGCTGGGTGAAATGTAAGTACAGTACAACTGCAGCCGCTTGGGGGCAGCATAGTCCGCTGTGGCGTTCTGCGGTCGAACCGGACAGCAAGAGGCTGTGATTGGCCGAGCAAGGGCTGTGATTGGCCGAGTTTTCAGTTTGTTTCTCTGTGTTTTTAGCAGCCCCTGCAACATGCTAGTCCACTGTAGCCTATAAGCTTTGTACATAATGTTAAACATAGCTTTGGATTCAGTGGCAAGATTTCTTGATTGTACAGTGCCTGTCTCTCAGTAATGTTTTAAAATGAGAGCTTCGTCAGCTGGCAGTAGACTTTGTCGGCAGTCATGAGAAGTTCGCTTGCTAACAGAACATAAATATGCTGCCCAGAAACCTCGTGAATACAGTGGCCATCGCTTTCAAATGGCCACTTCAGTCGCGCATTACGAGGCGTGAAGCTGCTTGAAGCTTTAGTACCACTTTCAGCCACTGTGCGTCGCTCTGCCACTGTACATCGCTCTGTCAGTAGCCTGACTGCCGCCCCTTCTGAAAAAGCAGGAGGCTAGGCTACCTTTAAACGTAATTGTTACCGAGAGGAATCCCAGCCTACGAATTCAATAACAAAATAAATCGTAATTAAGGTTTAAGGCTACTTGGGTATGGCTTAAGGCTTGACTACACGGTGGTAGCGAAAATCGAAATCTGCTTTTGATAGCCTATCGGTGCCGCTCCACAAAACAAAAAAATATCTTAATTTGCTGTCTATGTTATTGTCAGTGTTGGGGGTAACGCAACTACGCAAATCAAAACAGTGTCTTAATTTGCCCTACTTCTTGACTGCAATGTAGTCAATTGACTGCTTGACATGTCATTTTTATTTTTCTGTACAATAAACAAACATCTGCTTTGTGCCGCAGAATTACATAACAACAAATATTTGGCTGACTGCAGACGCGCCACTTCCCTCCCCATATTCCAAGATTAAGATAGTAGCCTATACAAAAAGCACTTCATACTATCATAAAAAAAAATCGTTAAAACGAATAGCTATTTGCAATTTGACAAAACACTGGTCCTCATTTTGAAGATGATTAATAACTGAATAAAAAGGCCTAGCCTAAATGAATAAAGAGTAAGGCAAAACAAATAGCCTAGTAGCCTAATGAAACATAGGCCTATGGGTTGATGCAGTAGCCTACCTTTGCAACATTATTAAATTAATCTGTCACCATATGCCTAGGCTACATTTGCAAAGAGGAGAACATTTTAATTTGATTCACAATGAAACGTTACATTTCATTTACATGTTAACAATGAGTAGTTTTGGTTGTTGTTGGTGGCATTATTGCATCCCTTTTATGAATGCAAAATTGTTCCCTCGCGATTGGAAGCTCCTGTTGCGCATACGCATTTCAAAACATCGCAACGTAAAATGCCACAAAAAAGCTGTTTATGAATAGGTCTTAGTGAGTTAGGAGTCCTCTCGACTTAAGCTGTCCCAGACTTTTAGGTCTAAAATGCTTCGTGAATTACTTTTTGCGAATAAATTAGTAGCCTAATGAAACATTCGGATTGATGTAGTATCTTTGTAACATTATTAAATTATTCTGTTACTATGCCTACGTTTGCAAAAGAGAACATTTTAATTTGATTCACAATAATGTTACATTAAATTTACATGTTGACAATGATTAGCCTAGTTTTGGTTGTTGTTGGCGGCGTTATTGCATGTTAGTTATGCCTAAAATGCAAAATTGCTTCCTCACGATTGGAAGCTCCTGTAGCTGCATAGGATTTCAAAACACGGCGAAATGCCGCAGGTTTGTGAATAGGTCTGTGAGTAAGGAGTCCTCTTGACTTCTTTTAAGCTGTCAGAGGTGGGAAGGTGTGATTTGTTGGGCAGGGCCGGATTAACTGGGCACAAATGTCTGATGGCCCCCCTTCCCCCCAGCCAACGTGAATCGGGTGGTTAGTTAATAGGCCTATCGTGAAGATTTTTCCTGCCATCTAAGACACGAGCGCATCTGTGATAGCCTGGCCTTGGCCTGTCTACGTACTTCCGGTCGATTTCTTTTCCCTACAGTACTCCGTCTGGAATAGGTTGATTCACGCTCGTTTACTTTGGCAGTTGGGCAGCCGACCAACCAGCGAACAGTGGGAGTCCCTGAGAGCGATTACGTAGCCTACCCAGGCATAGTGTTTCAATTACTACGTCCCCGGCCCTGAAGCAGATCGCTTGGAATACATCAACGTAGGGAGCGAAAATGACTTATACTTATGAAATCTTTGAGCAAATGTAAATAATAGTTTAGCCTATTAACAGGAGTGTCACGAACGAAGTCACAGTGGAGTAGGATGTTATATTGTCAGCTAAACTTTAGTCATAGATTTTGTCACTAAAGGCTAAGAAGGCTTGACATAACTTAAAACTTTGATCAAAGCATCATCAGTGTCTCTACATATGAACTCGAGCATTAAGAACATTGTTCATGTCCACATAGTTTACTAAAAAGAAAGATTTTGGACAACTCACTCCTTGCAAGATGGCAGCGAGCAGAAAAAACAAGGTGAGCTGTTCAAAACCTCTCTTTTAGTAAACTCTGTGTACACCAACAATGTTCTCAATGCTCGAGTTCATGTGTAGAGACACTGATGATACTTTGATCAAAGTCTCATGTTGTGTCGAGCCTTCGTAGTATTTGAAAAATAGCGATTTTGACGCGATTGTATCAAAAAAGTAGTAGCCCTATAGGAATCCCATTCAAAAGGTAATTTCACCCGAAAACGACAACGCATACAAGCTTAAAAGTGGCGCTTTGGGCGTACTTATGCATTTATATGAAAGTTTGACTTGGGTACATTCACAAAACACTATATGATGCATTTTGGCGAGAGTTACGCAGATGAAAGGTGTGATTGTTTGCTGATAAGATGCACCCGTGCTTGTTATGGGCGTGCTGCAGAGAAACGTCTCTGTATGACGAAACGCCGGTTGTTAGTGATTGGTTCAAAGCGGTTCAAAGGAACTCCAATGATTTTAAACCTCAAAACTGTGCCCTCCCACCCGGAAATAAACGAACACCTATGGATCTAGGCCAGACTCTCTGCGAAGTCAGATTCCAGGCCTGGTTTCCAGGCTACATCTGTGAGGCCAAGCCTCACCAAGTAGCTCGTTTGTTTACAACTAACATTCCATTTAATTAAACTGCTTTATAGGCTATGCCGAAATAGTTTTCAACATTTTGAATATTAGTGTCGGGTGAATTGAAATGTTCTCAAAGTAGCCTTATGGCTGAAAGCTGCTTGGGATCCCCCCCCGTCAAGCAATATAACCATACAAACGCGCTTCCTGCACTCATTGTTTCAAAAGGAGTAATTTTGGCTTTGTCAGAACTGAAGAGCTGTGGACGGCACGGCACGGTATGCCCAATAAAAATAAATTAACGCAACGCAACACAACACAGACCCCGCTTCTCTCGCGTCAGTCACTGACATGAACGAAACACAGAACCCGCTTCTCTCACGGCAGTCACTGACAGTAACCTAACTGTAACAGAAAAATATAAATAGCCAGTTAGGGTCTACAGTGCAGAGTTGGTAGGTTATGGTAGGCCAACTTGCAGTGAACATACAGAGAGGGGAAATTCTTTCTCTTGTAGCTGAGTAGCCTCAGGTGCGCACGTAGACATAAGGCCGAACATGCAAGCGCCAATGAATCGTGCTCTCACGACAATCACGCCGTTAAACTTAAATAGGTTAACATCACTCTAAGTTCGCCTTCAAGCAAGGAAAACAATGATTTGAAGACATCTGTTTCGTTGGAAGGGCAAGGGGTAGCAACAGGGCAACACAGAGACAGGCCCGATGGCAGGGCTGTTATTAGAGTATTAAAATATGGGATATTCTACGGGAAAACATTAAAACGGCAAGACAGCGGGGGAAAGTTAAAATATGTGATAAACACAGAAAAAGTTGGCATAGATTATTTGTCATATTATTAATCACATATGATTA
This sequence comes from Alosa sapidissima, assembly GCF_018492685.1. Taxonomy (NCBI): domain Eukaryota; kingdom Metazoa; phylum Chordata; class Actinopteri; order Clupeiformes; family Clupeidae; genus Alosa; species Alosa sapidissima. Next base: position 29,684,988 of record NC_055972.1, on the reverse strand, counting down.
TTTGTGAAATTGTGCAAACAGGCGCAACACATTTGAAAAGGAAGGACTGGTAGCATGCAAGCTCACGGGAAAGATGGATTTAAGAACGTTATCACAGTGTGTGGATGTGGTGCGGGCGGAAGACAGCGACAATTGGCAGGGGAGGGTCATGTCTTTTTTAACAATTCTGTCGGAGGGTCATTGAACAATTTCTAGCAGGCAAGAGAGGGTCATGCAACTTACAACTAAAGCACTCAAAATTCCTCCGGTGGCCCCTTCAATAAATAACAAACAGTCCCTAGATTGCTGCTGGGCTATATGTCTTGGTTCATGTCTGTTAACAACTCATTGCCGTCAAACGCATAGCCTATCTCGCGGTTGCATCCATTACAAACAAACATGCAATGTGAACGTCAGGGATTGGGGAGAGCACTAAATGCTCTACTGAATAAGCACAAAGTCAAACCTTTAAATGAAAAACACTCTTTAATAGTCAAAAAAAAAAAAAAAAGCTAATGAAGTAAACTTGCACCATCAAAAATCGTTTATCGCCTGTAGGCTAACTCTGTGATAACAGGATGTAACAGGAAGGCATTTGGCTGAGCAACGGAGGTTAATATGCTCTATATTTTGTCCAAATTATGTCTGTCTATCATCGGTACACTCGGAGAAAACCAGAATGTTTAATTTTTCCTGCGTTTCTTCTACGGCTGCAAACGGGATTCACTCGCAGTTAACCAAATATTTCTTTATTAGGGCAGGGCAGGCATATTTCTGGCTATTAAATTATTTCTAAACCAGTCTGCTAAAGTCTGTAGTGAAGTCTGTGTAGGGTTTTCCAGGCTCCATTTCTTTTTACGAGACACCCTGCTCACTTGAGCCATCTACCGGTTGTTTGGGTTGTTGCAGCGTCTCACTGGAAAAATACAAATTAAAGTCGTGTGATACCGCGTGATCCCACGCACGGACCGCGAGTGAAGCTGGCCAAGTCGAAGCACTGCCCACTGTAGTTCTGTTTTTTTTCCTACACTAACGAGGTTAAAATATAGCCTTTGCCTACAGCATCTCCTTAAGAGTAATGTTAACAAAATGACAGCATTCATATGACAAAGGAAAACAAATTTGGTCACTCAAGACTGTGCCACAGCAACCAGTGTAGGCTACAGTCTTACCCAATAGGCCTACTCGATGTCTGACGGTCGAGTGGGTTAATGCACGTATTTCCAGAACAGGTCTGCAACTTTCAGGCAGTTCTGAGTTGAATCTAGGCAGGAGCAAAGCCGTATAAAGGCCTAGGCCTATTGTTATCATTTTTTGCAAGGTGTTGCTCCTGGCAAGACTTGTTTATAAGACAAAAATGATAAAAATGAACACCGTTTTGAAACATGTAGTCAACACATAGGAGCTATCTTATCTTAAAAGAAAGTGACCCAGCGGGGTTAGTTGTAACGCGCTGTTACAACTGTAGGCTGCAATGATTGCAATACAAAATATGTGCCTGTTAGTTTAGTTAGTTTTGTGATGTTTTGCACTTTTGCCTCATGTGTTTTCAGGTTTGAGAGCTTTTTTTTGCCAAGATTGACCTTGGTTAGACTCTGCATATGTTATTTCTCCGTATGGAAAATAAAGTCAATTTTCGACACACGTCTGTTATCTAGTTCAATAACAAGTGTTGCTTATTAAAACATGTGACTAGTGAAACTCAAATGATTTTAGAAATATTTAGCCAAAGCCAAAAAGTGTTACTTTGTGCCCCCCGCTCCCCCACTGCTTGTGAAAGAAGGGGAGGGGGGAGGGGGGCTTAACGTGAAAAAGCTTTAGGCTACTCCCCGCAGGCCTTCATAATGGTAGGCTACAGGAAGTGGGGGTGGGTATGGGATGACCAGAGCCGTCTTCGCTATGCTATTCAGAAAGCATCTTCTATCGTCTTTCCTGGCGCACACAGCTCGTTACCATATCCTATCAACTGCCTTAACAGATAGGCTCTGCTCTTGGGTTTGGCCTCACGGCGAACTCAATCCTCTTGTTGCTTGCAGTTTGTTAAATAAAGCGATGCAGATTACATTATTTATTTCTGATTAATTGCGTCTTTTGATGTCTTTTGCAACATTTGCTTGTTAGGCTGGGCTACTGTCAATGTCCTGTACAGGTCAATGTTCAACAATTGCTGGTGTAGGCCTACAGGCTATTAATCAATTAGGGACTGTTCGTTATTTATTTAAGGGGCTACCGGAGGAGTTTTGGGAGCGTTAGTCAAAAAATAAGTGACCCTCCCTTTTTTTCTATGACCCTCCAAAGTGATTGAGAAAAAACGCATGACCCTCCCCATTCCCAACAATTTATTGATGCCTTAGGCTACTGGGTCAATTTGGGAGCTTGCATGCTACGACTCCTTCCTTGAAATGCTTGAAAAGGCTGTCGTTTGCACAATTTCACAAATAATCACCGGGACCGAAACAAACCTGTCAACTTTTCCCGGGTTTATCGCGTATTTTAACTTTTTCCCTCGCTGTCTTAGGAGGAGCTGCAGAGCTGTCGCAAGGGGGTGCGAGGCCCTGTGCGAACTTGAAAGATGCAAGGCCCTTTTCACTTATGTGCATGAAATCATGCGATAGCTTACTTTACACATAGCCAAGGCTACCGTCGGTGTATTTTAATAGTAGCCTAGTCTAATAAGCTACATCAGCTTGTATTTAAGAGGGGAAATTAAATTGTATAGCCTATAACATCAGTGTTTCCCACAGAATTGAATTCTATTTGTGGTGGTAGGTTTGCAGAATTAACTCGAATGCAACAGTTTTTAACAAATTAGTGCAGCGCGGTTATGATTCTAACCAGATTTTAGCACAATTTAGTACAACCAGGAAAATCATTGTGTGGTGGTCAATGTTGATATTGTGGTGGGCCGCCACAAATAAATCAATGTATGGGAAACACCGAACATTAGCTGAGTCACATATTTGTCCATATGGTGTATCATAGGCTACATCACGAAACCAAATAGTGTAACAAAGGCGAACACTTTAACAGGGGGAATTAATTGGGCATTAATCATTGTGCTGAACGGTATTTGTCAATGAGCAGAAACACACACGACATTCAAACTATTGATAAGATGTAGGCTATTGGTCTGTAGGCTAACATTGGACAAATAAATGACACTGACTCGCCATATCCTGACTCAGGAAAAAAAAACATTTTCTTGCTTTGCCGCAAACTCAGCAATGAAATCATAGGCCACTTTGCAGGTTTGCAGGAATGCAGGAATTTTTCAATTCATAGAAGGGAGAGCCCAGTCTCTCCTGTGACATGGAGGTGCGCAAATAGTTTTTAATAACCTGTTAAACTTCAAAAAGCTTCGTTCACCCGATGCCAGTCACTGATCGCAATTTCAAAGTTCGGGAAGCTTCGTTCAATCGGTTATGAGGAGCAATATGAGAGAGAAATTTGATGATCATTGATCGTTGTTTTGGGACGTTAAGCCTTTTCCATAGGCGTCAGTGAAGGAGATTGAAGAATGCCATTTTTTAAACGAAAATATTTCTTAACTTCAAAAACTCAGTGTCTAAAACTCAGTGTCATTCAGACTCAACCCTCTTGTTGCTTTGATATCTTTTTCGTTTGAACGTCGGCAAGCAGGCATGTTGCGATTGCAATTTAAGTGAAATTTCTATAGCCTACAACATGCTGTTAGGCTGGGCTACTGTCAATGTACTTGTACAGGTAAATGTTCAACAATTGCTGGTGTACAGGCTATAATCAATTAGCTAAATCATTTGTCTAGCTGTTTAAACATTTTTTCGTGCTACATTCAAACGCAAAAGGTGCTTTGATATCTTTTTCGTTTGAACGTCGGCAAGCAGGCATGCTGAGGTTGCAATGAATGAGGATAATTGGTTTTATCTGCGGATTTATTTTTTGCATTATTTTGAATATGACTCACTCCAGTCTCAACAGCATGTACTTTTTCCACACGCATCTAAGTTCTAACACACACATCCCCTCTCGCTTTCTCTCTCTCTCCATCCCTGCGCACGGTGCTTTCTTAAAGGAGCTGCACCATTTTACAACAATTGCATCTACATTTTCATATTAGAATGTTTTGTCAAGTGTAAGCTTAAACTACCGTGATCAATTTAAGTTCCCGTGCCCTCGCTGCGTCATGGAAGCAGTAAGTCAAGTCGCATCAAAAATAGTAGTGGCAGAACTCCCAAGTGACACCTTGTGGTTGTTTGTGTCAACTGCATTTTGTGCCATTTCTGCTGAGAAAATGGGGTGCGTGATTCATGAAGGAACCCGTCCAAACTTAACTGGGACCCACTGTGTGTGTGTCTGTGTGTGTGTGTGTGTGTGTGTATATATGTGTGTGTGTGTGTGTATGTGTGTATGTGTGTGTGTGTGTGTGTGTATGTGTATGTGTGTGTGTGTGTGTGTGTGTGTGTGAGAGTTAGTTCCTCTCTCTCATCAACTTGTTAATAACGTCCTTCTGTGTGTCACTGTGAGGCTACGAGGCTGTGAAGCTGTAACCACCAAAGACATGTTTAGCTGTCCCTTCAAGGCCATTTAACACGCATTTAACACTGAAAGGGGCCTGTCCTCCCACACTGCTGTTATTGCCTGGCTGAGTGAGGTTCAGATGAGTACCAGGCTATGAATGGGAATGCAATTACCCTGACCCACATGCAGAGCAAAACATGCACCTTTCCTGGAAAAGCTTTTCTCTGAATACCACCTCTACTAAATAATAACAATGACAATAAAAATGTGGAATTCTATCTCAGTGTATATAGGAACACATCAGAATACAGTCAGAATACCTCAGAATTATACACTCTGATGCATGTGTCTGCCAATGTCTCTTAGCTAGCGGCGCCATGTTCACAGAGCTGTACAGTAAAGAGCTGTTGCTGTACTGTAGCGGCATATGGAGTGTAGTGGCATGCAGTACCGTGAAGGTGTAGGTCATCTGTTTCTCCCGGTCCACGGGTTTGAGAAGGGTGAGGTAGCGTCTGATCCCCGTGGGGGTGATGGTGAAGATGGACTTGAAGTCTCCTAGCTGCATCAGGAGCTCTGGGTCTTTTGTCTGAAATGCACACGCACACGCACACGCACACAGAGTAAAAACTAATATACATAATATATACATACTTACACTGTGACTTGCTAGAAGGAAACGTCTGTATCTATCTCCTCTTTGCTTTCTCCATATGAGTAAACAGCTTGTGTTTAGTTATTGTACAATAAACATATGCTAATAGTGTGTCAAACAAAGAAATCTGGAAATGTATTCATTGAATTTCTCCAAAATAACTAGAAAGCTGTTGCATCTAATATTTGTCAGCAATGTGTGTGTGTGTATGCGTGTGTTTGTGTGTGCGTGTGCGTGTGTGTGCGCATGTGGCTGCACACCAAATCAATCGTGAGAGCCTAACCAAAAGTGACTCGTCAGCAAAGACGCTTTGGTTTGGCTTGTTAGAGGGAGTCGTGTTTATCAATGAGCTGAACGTGTTTACTAAACTTCCACATTAGCTTCAATATGGATTTATTTAGATCGACCCATCAAATCTGCTTTGATACCTTCATCAAGGTAGGTTGTTATACTCCAACAAAGCAGGAGTCGGGGATAATGACTCAAGGAAGAGGAGGGGGAAATGTGTGTGTGTGTGTTTGTGTGTGTACTGTATATGTGTGTGTGTGTGTGTGTGTGTGTGTGTGTGTGTGTGTGTGTGTGTGTGTGTGTGTGTGTGTGTGTGTGTGTGTGTGTGTGTGTTATACAGATCCTAACTACATACATTAGTGTTGCAGGCTAAATATTCACTGGAAGACCTACGTAAGTACACATTTGCAATGCATACCATTTGCAAAGAAGAGAGGTGAGAGACAACAATAAAACACTGCAAAAGTAAGCACAGTCATGCCATTATACCTCTTACAAAACCCATGCAAAACACCATCTGTTCCAAGGGCTCTTCCATTAATTCCACCCTTGAACAGATTAACCATGTAAAATATGGAGGTTTTGGATAGAAAGAAAGAAAGAAATAAGGTAGAAAGAAAGAAAAAGAAAGATAGAAAGAGAAAGTAACACACAGAGACACAACACTCTCAGCAGCTCTCTGCGATACCTACAGGAGTGTCTCCAGGTTTCAGCTGTGGATGGAGAATATGAGACACATTGGATTTGATCTCTGGCGAATACACAACGACAACACTCTCATTCCAAAAAAAAAGAACTTGGGCGACGTAATAAGCAGGTGCCCACAGGGCGGTGTGACGATGATTACCCCAAAATATTTCAGGGAATGGAATCCAAATGATCCTAAAATCTATGGCCTTGCTCTCTCACTGCATCTGAATGAAGTTCACAGCGCTCTCCTTTCAGAGAAGACCACTTCAAAATGTCTGGCATTATACCGAGCAGCATGTCAATTACAAATCCACTTTCCCACAGATTCTTTTTTCTTCTTCCACAAATCAGTTCTTCAAATGGAGTATGGGTCTTGCAGATAAAAATAGATAATTTTCCATTTGTGACTCTCGCTCTTCAATACTATTTGTGTATTTAAGACAATAGCCATCTCTTTTCAAATATTAGTATAGTATATATACTCTTGTGATCCCGTGAGGGAAATTTGGTCTCTGCATTTATCCCAATCCGTGAAGTAGTGAAACACACACAGCACACAGTGAGGTGAAGCACACACTAATCCCGGCGCAGTGAGCTGCCTGCAACAACAGCAGCGCTCGGGGAGCAGGGGTTAGGTGCCTTGCTCAAGGGCACTTCAGCCGTGCCTACTGGTCGGGGTTCGAACCGGCAACCCTCCGGTTACAAGTCCTACAAGCGCTAACCAGTAGGCCACGGCTGCCCCCAAATATCTCGATCTATTCCTTCTTGCATCAAGTTACATCAAATGACTGAGAGTTGGATGAGGCTGTGTGGAGTTTCCCAGCATGCTGTGCTGCGCCAACTCCGTATCATCCACCGCTCACAGTGTCTTTCAACACACTGCCCTTTCATCATGCTGGACAAGAGCACTTGTGTGGGCACGAAGTGAACTTAATAGTCCAATTGATTTCACCCAGGCGAATTAACACAATGACTGGTGAGGCTTGAATCAAAAGCCCAGCTTGACAAGAGCACATCTACACCAGTGAGAAATCCACTGAACTCGAAACCACAGTAGCACAATTTGAGCGCAGACAAATATTTTGAGCGAGCACACAAATTATATTTTGAGGAAAATTGAAACTCGAGCACAAAAGTTGTAGTTGAACAAACAGTAATCTATGTTGTGCTCCACAAATGTCTTTGCCTGTTTATTAATATCAATATGGATGTGCAACATCAGCGTTGTGGACTTCAGCAGCCAATGAGAATTGGACTTCAGCCCCTGAATTTTCTGATTGGTTGACAATTGTGGAACAAACGTAACGCTGTCGACAGTTTTGAGCGTGCACACAGATTAAGTTGAGCGAGCGCAACCGATATCTCCTGAGCGAGCGGAGGAACAGTTTATATGAGCACGTACAGTGAAACTGAAAGAAAAGGGGCTGATGTTGCACATACATATTGAAATTAGCAAACAGGCAAAGACATTTGTGGAGCACAACATAGATTCCTGTTTGCTCAACTACAAGTTTTTTTTGTGCTCGAGTTAGTGCTGGGCGGTATGACCAAAAATGTATATCACGGTATTTTTCAAAATTCTTACGGTTTCACGATATATGACGGTATTTTTTTTTCATGCATAATAAGATGTTCACAGCATTTTCTACAGGTTGAGAGAGGAATTGCTGCAGTAGCCTACATTGACTAAGGATGGTCAATTTTACTGTCATGAAGTAGAATAACTCCACACTAGTGGTAGGCTAATGCAGTTTTGCATGGCCCCAGAAAATTATGCTGTTTACAAAGAGCCACTCTAATGAAGAATCTAATCAGAATGCAAAGACAATTGCTGTCAAAATACAGACCTTTTACTGTGCAAATTTCACAAACATCTTGTATAAAACCAATACAAAAAGTAGTGCAACTTGCAATAATTATACTTTTTTTGAAAATTATACAATTTAAAATAAAACCTCTCTGCTAATATGCTTAGCCTACTCTGTCAAATAGGCCTATCAGAAACATGCCTTAATGTTATTGTGTGGTTTACATGACGTTAGTGGTAGGCTAACGTTAACTTCATGTGGATGTGGATGTCTTGTTAGCCTGCCATGAGCTTCGGTTCGGTTCGCTAGGCAAAACATTAACAAAAAAGTTCGTTTTGGTGCACTGATGACAGTCAGGATCATTTCTAACAAGCCAGCTAGTATTGCTCAGTGCATGTCTATAACATGCTTTACTTGCTACCTGGATAATTTCAGCGAATATTCTTAAGGTGAGATGAATAATAAGAACATTAAACTTCACTGTGTTCGGTGGGTTGCTAACTAACGACATCACCTACTAGCCAGCTAGTTACAGCTGTTGAACAATCTCAATAGAATGTTTGTGACGGTAAATCCCTTTCAATGCAGTATCCCTTAACGTTTTTCCTTAACTAAAGAAACAATTTAAGGTATTCTGTGCAACACCCTTAAATAAACCCCCTACCTAAGGAGAAATTAAGCCTTAAGGGTCATACTTCAGGGGAAAAACTTAAGGTGTTTTGTGTTTACCCTCACTATGCCTCGCAGTGGCACCATGCGTGCGTGTGAAAAAAGTCCCGTCTGAAACACTGTCGCGCGGCGCAGCATTCCAAACGTTGTGTAATAAAATACACCGGTATGGCGGTATATTAAAAATTCATATCATAACGAAAATATACACCGGTATACGGTGTGAACCGGTATACGGCCCAGTACTAGCTCGAGTTTAATTTTTCCTCAAAATATAATTTGTGTGCTCGCTCAAAATATTTTTCTGCGCTCAAATTGTGCTACTGCTCGCTCATAAAAGTGGAACAAATGTAACTCCATATGTTTACAGTAAGTTAATGGAATGACAATGGAAAAAAACATGACAATGACTGAACAGAAATGAAATCAAACGTAATGAAATGTCACAATTAAAACACAGCCAGTCGATAAGGACTTGCTGTGATTATTCGTGGTGTAACGCACACGTATCTATCACACATCTTGCTATAAAAGATGGGAGGAAAATAACCCAAGAAGAGCCAGAACAAAGGACTGTCCCATAGTCAGACATTTTTCCTGGAAGTCGTGATTACAGCTTGTCAGCTGAAATGCTGAAAGTGTGCTCAAAATTCATCATTTCTCCTCGGACTACATCATTATATTGTCAGCCCCCCACCCCTTTCTCAAATTCTGACTCAACTCTTTAACGTGAGCTTGCTATTTCAGACATGTCATAACCAAAGTGGCACCAAGCAGCACAATCACATCCTAGAAATGTCCCGCACCTCTTCGATGTCGTTGTCGAGGGCAACGATGGCAAGTGGAGTGGTGAGATTGCCACTGGCGGAGATGGTGGTTCCCACAGGAGAGGCTTCGCTGATGTAGCCCTGGTACGAGGCCTGCAGGAAGTAGGGCGCCATATTGTTCTCGTCCAGAATCTCGATGACCAGGTCAACAAAGGCCGGCAGCGGGTGCCCATTGTCCTGTTCAGCCTTTAGGATAAATAAATAAAATCAAGGGCATTACAACATGACACACACACATACACACACACACACACACACACACACACACACACACACACACACACACAGGCATTACAACCTAAACACACAGTGCATTTTAACACACAACTGAGAAAGAAAGAGATAGAGAGAGAGAGAGATAGAGAGAGAGAAAGGAAGATACAGAGAGAGGGAGAGAAAGTCTCAATGAAATTGCAAATAATAATGGTCTGTCCATCAAGAGAGCTGTAATCAAAGCGGTAATGAAGGGAGTGTGCAGCGGGGAGCCACAAGACACGACCACAGGGTATAAAGACACACACACACACACACACACGCACGCACGCACAAAAGCACACACACGCACGCACACAAGCACACACACGCACGCACACACACACACACACAAGCACACACACACACGCACACAAACACACACGCACACCACTACACACGCACGCACACACACACACACACAAACACACAAACATGCACACAGACGCACGCACGCGCACATACACACACATACCCAAGCGCGCGCACGCACACACACACACACTGTGACGGGGTGCATAGCTACCGCCACCGCAGCGACACGCTGCTTACGTTAACAGAGACTGAGCGCGAACGTCATTCATCTGCTTATGTGTTTCATATCTGATAACCATATCATTCATCATACAATCAGTAATTCTCGTTGCTGTTAATTAGACATCTTAAAACCTTCTACACAACGGTGAATTTGCCTAGGCTACTTTTATCCATTACAACTCTTTACAGTTTAAAATCTTCCATTTCCATTCATTGTCATTTACGTTAAAATAAGCACTCGTCAAACTTGTGTTGTCACACCAATGTTGTGTTTATTTGAAGTTAAAGGAGAATTCCGGTGTGATATTGACCTAAAGTGTATTGAAACATGATACCGAGTGTGACCGTATGTCTCATAGCCCATCTCGGCTTGTCCCCTGCACTCCAAAATCTGGCGCTAGTTAGCCGATGCTACCAACAGCTTTTTCAATAGTGGTGTTTCGGCATCGGGCTAGCCATGCAAATAAATCACTGTTTTACACCCATTTACGAGGCTCAATGTATCTCCACACTTCATTGGTAGACTTCCGAGGGCCCTGACATTTAAAACGAGACACTGAGAACTTTGAAAAAGCACTGGTAGTTTACTTACAAGACAATTTATACAGACAGTATCTTCACGATTTAGCACGTTTAGCGTTTGCAGCCATCTTGAATTTAGTCACGATAAGTCGAGCAACGAGTAAGAATGAACATGTATTGATAAGGGATCAGATTCCAAAAGTAATTCAGTGGAAATGCATGGATTCCAGTTGCTGCTACTGGAAGAAACTGGAATCCATGCATTTCCACTGAATTATTCGATGTTTCGAAGCAGTGGTCACATGACATGGTTGTTTTGAACCACGTTTCGAAGCAGTGTTTCGAAACACTTGCTTCGAAGCCTCAACACTGATTCGAGACGTCGGTTTCAAAAGTCACACCCCTAATGGACAGACGTGAGTCTTGTAGCTCTCTTACCTAAGGTATTGTTGACTGGTACAAAGTCAGTGTTGATTATTGTCTAGACATTTTTTGACTATCATGTCAGTTTATTTTCTTTATTGAAAAAGTTTTTGTTTTCCTTATTCTTTTCTTTTCTTTTTTGCTTTGTTATTATTTAATGATAAATTAATTGCCTACGGGCCTTATTTTGGGAAAAATAAAATCCCATCTTCTACAAAATCCACCTTGTCCTTCCTGAGAGTGTTCCACCTTTTGCTCAACCCGCCTCGACACACTTACCCTTAACACACACACACACGCAGGCACACACACACACACACACACGAGCGCTCGGAGACTGGAGCTGGACCAGGATCTGAGGGATGAACTCCCTGGGTGGGTGCTGGGCTGACCCGCAAGTTTACGGTCTTGGGGAGTCAATCGATTCTGGATCCCCAACATAACAGCACATCAAACGCGGCATCATTGAGTTAGCTCTACGCCTCAACCCCTGTTAGCTCGCTCAACAATACAATAACGCTGCCAAATATACAGCTCTAAAGGGGGAGTGCTTTTATTGAGGTGCAGAATAGCATCAAGGACAGGCGCTTAAAAGGGGCACAGTTTTCAATTACACCACTCTGGACGGACGCCAGCCTCAATTATGTCTCAACAACACACTCCAGCAATTTGTGCTCCCCCTTCAAATATGGATACACTGAGGTGAAGATATCAGCCTCCAGAGAACACACACACACACACACACACACGGACACATACGTCTCCTCCACTGAAAACATTTGGCGCTCATAAACAACATTGAATTGTTCTCA
>NC_055972.1:29650532-29668032 GCF_018492685.1 Alosa sapidissima | reverse complement strand
CACTAAACATACAGTACATGACTGCCCTTGAGGTCCGCTGCCAGCATGGCCTCTGCCCAACAGCCTTGCTCTTAAAAGAGCCGTTTGAAATTCTGTATAGGTTTCGGGGAGTTGTTTTGAACGCAGCCACTTGGCATTTTCCATTGACTTGGATTGTGTTTAATACAGCGACTGCACATGATAGAGCTATCTGGACAACACAGAGCACAGGTGTTTTTTGTTTTTTTTACATTACGCCAAAACGGTTGTTTCTTCACATCCTGTTGCTATTTGTCAGTCGTTTATTTTTAAATAAGATTTATTTTAAACTAAACATAACGCCACATAGCACCTGTAAACAGAAACAGTGTCTCCATCTCATCTATGTGCTAGTGCAGTCTGATGGCACTACATACAGTAGCAGCAGCATTAGCCACCATCTGGACCCATCCTACGGTGCTGTCACCTCTAAATCTCCAAACCTGCGAGGCTACTGTGCCAGTGGTGTTGACGGGCTAAGCTGAGGCGAGGCCTATTGAAGTATGTAGTTTCCCCATCAAGCAAAATAAGCTCAGTTTTGGTACGGTCCATTAATGGAGTAAAACAGTCCAGAGACAGACGATCTGGATGAATGAAGAACTCTCATGTGTAATGGTCAGCCGTGCCTGAGTCGGAAGAGGTCACTAATGGTCTCCAGTGCTTAAATAAAATGACCTCATTATTCCATTACCATCCTACTATCCTATGAGATTGAGTTCAAGACCAGCATAGAAGTACCGTATATCAAAAGCATAACGAGCACAGTTAAAAGACAGCTTTCCATCCTGTCCAATGGTTATGTTGATAAGAGAAGTCTGTGCTCTGACAGAGCTGATTGGAATCACGGTTCACTGCTTCCCAATAAATATCCAGTCCAAAGGCACATGCTGTTGTTTTGGTTAATAGGATTGAACGGAGCTATAATCAATGCATATCACTGCAGGCTATAAGGCAAGGAGATCATTGATGTTCACAAGACGATGATTATAGGCTTAATTAAGACTAAAACATATACTGACTGATCACAATCAAAACATGTTTACATGTACCATGATATTTATTTATTTATTAGTTTATTTTTCTACGGTTACACTATTTTCTATCAAGTACATTCCTCCATTGAATTTGTTTGCATGATTGAAGCCAGGACTACAAACTGTTTTTTTAACACTAACAGATGAAGATAAACGTTTCCACAGATGAATCACTGTACATCTTTCTTCAACGGAGTGCATTAATAGATCAGAGTGTTTATCTAGATGAAATGACTCAAGTGAACAAGGAGAGGTGCCGCAGCAGACAGCTGCTGTGGTGGTACTGGCATATGGTGCTGGAGCTGGTGTGGAATGCTGCGCCATTTTGGTGTTAATGAACACAAACATATATGCTAATATGTGAAATTTGATGCTCGTCTAAAGGTACAAACATCGCATTTGTTATCCATTAGTGATGTCGGCTCACCTTCAAGATGACGATTCACTGGTCTGCCTATGGCAGAAGCTTAGAAACAGCTGTGGGTTACTTATAAGGTTTACCTTCTACATCAGGGGTTGTCAATTTTTTGGTTCCCTTTTGGAACCCCTTTTGGAGAACATTTTCTGAGGACCCCCTCATAACCATAACAATTAAGCATGCCATTTGTATTCTCTAACATTGTGGCCCATGTTTTCTGGCAGAACTTGGTCTTTTGTTAATTTGAGATTTTGTATCACTTGTCGACATAGACTGACTCAAACATTTACACATTCATCAGCTAGTATTTGATGACTAAGCCAAGTTAAGCAGCAGTAGGAATGGTTCTTCATGACCTGAGTGAAGTTTTTCAAGTTAAATGCTAATGTGGGTGGGAGCAGACAGACACAATTTGCTTGTTTTATGGGGGAAAAGGGGCGTCATCTGTAGATATGAATTTTTCAAATTAATCATTTCAAGCAAATTATTCTGCGGAGCCCTGAGCTATGGGTCGGGGACCCCACTTTGAGAACCACTGTACTACTGTACATGTTCCCTTATGGAATATAATGAACTGAATGTAGTACAGTACATGGCTTAGTGAGTGGTGTGTTAACGTCACTGTAAAGTTCTTCCTTCTGCTGTGTCAGTTTCATTACTTCAGCAGAGTGGAGGGCAGAATTGATGATTATAGCCACTGTATGCCAGCCTCCCTCCACGCATGTTCACGCAAACACGTACGCATGCACACGCATACACACACACAGCATATGGGCCAGGCATGAATGAGTTCTACAACTCCCAAACACAGACTTTAATGTGCCCTAAGCTTCACCTTGGGAATTGAGAGCCAGTAAAAGACCATAATGCCATTTTACACTAATTACACCTTCAGAGAGAGAGGGGGGGGGGGGGGAGAAGGGAGAGAGAGAGAGAGAGGCAACAAGAGGAAACACACTTCTCAGCATTTTCATTTAAGGGTCAGTTTATTACTCAAGATGATGCTACCGGCTCACAGCACACTGTGATCTCCTATTAGGCCAGAGAGAGTATAAAACAGGAGGACAGGAGGAGACAGCTCTTGGGATTCTCAAAAACTTTCAAAGTCACAAACAACAGCTGTCACGGACAGTACATCCACGCAAAGCGGAGCTAAGGAGGCCAACTGTCAGATGGTCTTCACTGGCCTGTGCCACTTTGTGAAGAAGAACTAAAACATATGAGCCAATGAGAACTCAGTCTAGACCAGACTTACCTACATAACTCTTTAAACAGAGTATATACGTTTTATTGTTTCAGTAATCTCAAATAGAATAGAAGTCTGCCATTTGATCTGTCCTTTGTACTGTATGACAAAGTCTAAAGGATGATCTCAGCTGAAAGGACATAAATCTTACAAAGATACAAAGATACAGAGAAAACAACACAAATAGAGAGAGAGGGAGGGAGATAAAAAGAGAGAGAGGAAGAGAGTGTTTGGACTATGCTTTAACATGAATATAGTTACAGCATAGTCCAATATATAATGAGCCAGGGCTGAGTATGCACTTTAAAGTTGCCGGCCCACCCGTCGTGCTTCGGCTGGGAGGCGCTTTGCTCTGTGTGTTCATAATTAAAAATAAAAACGCCGGGAAGCAGCGCTCCTCCCTGCAGCCCTGCCTAATAAAGCCTACACCATGGGCCACTGGGGAGCCATCACAGGCCAGGCCAATTTGGGATGAGCACCAGGCCATGCAACCGATGCTCTGACTCACCGCGTCCAAAACTACATTAAACAAAGACACCGGCTCTCATTTTTTTTAAAAAATCAACCTGTCTCAACTTGTTACATTTAATTAGTTTAGTCTCTTTGAACTCAAGTGCAAGTACACAAACTAAAACTGTCAACAACAACTGTGGCTTCGGTGCCATTTCCTTTTTTTTTCCTTTTGTGTGAATCCTTTGACTAAAAGGGAACAAAACAAATCCCCTGACAAAGCACCACAAGAGCAGAGTTCAGGCTGGTCTAATCCCAGTGGCCAGCACAGCATACACCAGTGTGACATGTGGATCTAGCTAGCGAGAGCCTATTAGGTGGCTGTCCTGCTGCCCTACTATCAAGCCCTGCTCCCTGGCAACCGGAGCGGCAACAGGAAATCCCTGCAGTGGGGCTTACGGCACAGCACGACACAGCACAGCACGGCACAGCATGGCACAACACAGCAGCAATGGATGAGAGCACAGCTGAAGCTCCAACCACAGACTGAGTTAGGACTCAGGTAGACAATCAATGCAGGCATTAGTATATCTAAAGCTAATTTAATAACGAAACAACATCTATTTGCTAATGAGCAAGATGTTCATCATGAACATCAGTGGATCAGCTCAAGGCTCCCATATGCTGCCACGAGAGCTTTATGCACAAGACACTTTGCTAGAACATGCAGCCATCATTTTCTGGGAAAGAACTTCCTTGGTCACACGGTCTACCTCCCCCTACTATGAGGCATAGAGTCTGTGTCGGAAACTGTCTTTATGTGAGGATGGTCAGTAAGAGGGCCTGCCAGGAGGTGGACTCTGGGTCCCCAGGGAAGTGCTTTGTCGCTGGATTTCACAAGTTGGCTGGAGGCTGTCCGAATTTCTATCCAATCAATTTTTGCACAGCCAACCATCAGAATGGACGCACAATTTCCTCCATGGCTTTGTAGGTGATTCGGCAGCTCAGTTCCATCCAGTGGATTTCCACAATTCCATCTTCGGGGATTAGCCGTGTTCGTCTGCGGTCCGGCGATACTGGACAGTCTCCTCCCTCCACTCACTACTGGTCATGGTCTTAGATGGTCTATGGGCAACTAGCATGAGAGGAACAATCTATTTCATAGCCACCCCCTCAAGGCTCTGGGTAATCCTAAGTAAGGAAAAGACGGGAGAGGAGAAGTCTGTGACAGGGTGGACTACGGTCAGTAAGATTCTGTTTCCATGCCAATATATCAACACCAGCACCCTTGGGCCTCAAAAAAGATAGATAGATAGATAGATACAGATAGATAGATAGATAGATAGATAGATAGATAGCTACCTTATTGATCCCCAAGGGGAAATTCAAGACTCATTCTATCTATCTAAAAAAGTCCATATTCTTCCATTTTACAATATCAAACCTTTGAAATAAAAATAATATAATAATATGTCTAAATACTGACTTTCCTTCTTCCATATTTATTGTGTGACGTTTAAAAGCCTTAGGTTATTCAGCTCACCAAGCTGAACCCAATTACAGTGCCGTTTTCACAAGCCTGTTAGTTAACAGTCACTTTCTGGGAATCGACTGTAAGCTCGCCTCTCTGAGCACACAGCCAGGGAGTGTTTAACCGCCCCCTCAGGTGACTGTGGGGCCAGAGGCTGGTGGAGAAGCCCCGTTATCACACCTCCTCTGGGGCCGACGGCTCCTGCGGACCCCCCGCAGGAGAAGCCCGAGGGTTACCCGACGCCAGCTAGCGTTAGCGGCAGTTGCTAACGTCAGGCAGAGCACAGCGGGTGTCCTGACGACGGTGAAACACGGCACTTAAGCGGGAGGGAAGGAGGACTTAGCGATGACTTAGCTGGCGCCGCCACGTAGAGCAAGCGGATTACAGAGGCAGGAGGACAGGCGAGGCGAGGCGAGGCGAGCAGAGTGGAGCCGAGCGGAGTGGGCACGACGGCCGCGAGAAACCTCCAGCAGAGTGGGAGAGCTACGGCCATCTAGCAGCATGTTAGAACAGCTTGGGGCAACATGAATGCAGGCCCACACTTGAAGATAAACATACATGCAAGGGGACACACAAACTCTCTCACTCTCGCACACACACACACACACACACAAAGAACACAAACTGTATACTTAGACCAGCAACTACACACAAACAGAGGGGGGGGGGGGGGGGGATGGGGAGAGAGAGGGAGAGAGATTTTGGACTATGCTTTAACATGAATACATGAATAGAGAGAGGGGGGGTGAGCATTGGACTACTTTGTGATAAATGATGTGTGGTATCTGTGAGAGTGTGAGTAGAGAGGAGAGGAGAGGAGAGCATAACATGGAACAGCTCAGAGAAACAGACTTTCCGTTGGTGCTGCTGCACTATGGGCTAAAGCCCTGGCGTCTGGGGAAAAGCCCCCGACTCAGTGCTTCCCTCTCTGAGGCTGGACACAGCCCCTGGCCCGGCCCCAGCGGCCTCTATTGGGCTGGGGAGCCAGGCAGTGCAGTACTGGGAGTAAGTAGGGACTCTGGACTATACTCTAACAGGGAAATGGAGCTTCAGTAGGGACAGATAAATAGGAGATTCATTTAAAAGACCAATTTTGCATAATGCAAAGCTTTGCTAAGTTTAGGTTACCTAGCAACAGAAATATGTAACTTGGTATCCAAAAATACGTATGTACAGGCAATTAAAATAAGTGAGTCAAGCAATTAAAATACCGGTACCTGTAAACAGTATTTCAACATCAAGGTGGTTGTTATTTACATCTTAAAGTACATTTATTTCAAGTGACCTGAGCACTGTTCGCAAGTCTCGGGTAAAGATGCTCTTGGCTTGTGAATGTTCCGGATGTTAGAACTCATAATAGACACAGAAAAGCAGCAGCTCAGCCTGAGGTAAAGCCTGGGGCCGGCATTACGATTAAATGAGGGGAAACACCATGTGTGTACCACTGCCCTGTGGTGGTCTGTGTGTCCATCTGTCTCACAAGATGTATGTGTTTCACAGATATGGAGATGGAGTGGACCACCAACACCAACAGACATCTTTGAGAGGGTACAGTTGTCCTTGGTGCATACAGCACTAGTGTCTGTGTAACAGATCCACTAGTGTCTATGCCAAGTGGACGACACATTCCTCTCCACCCCCCTCTCTCTCTCCAACCATCTCTTGCTCTCTCTCTCTCTCTCTCTCTCTCTCTCTCTCTCTCTCTCTCTCTCTCTCTCTCTCTCTCTCTCTCTCTCTCTCTATCCCTCTCTCTCTCTATCCCCCTCTCTCTCCATTCCATTCTCTATCTATTCCTCTCTCTCCATCCCTCTCCCTCTCTCCATCCCTCCCTCTCCTCTTTGACAGTGTTCAGCCCCATGTGTGTCCCAGATGGGGAGCACTGTACCACATTTCCCCCTCTTCCCTCTGGCTCACTGGGAGCCACACCATTATGATTTCTCAGCGCACACACGCTACACACACACCGCACACAGACCGCACACACACCGCACACACGCCGCACACGCGCCAGGAGGTGACAGTGGCACCATTATCTCCAGCCCAAAATGGCAATTCCATTCTGTTTGCTAGTGAGAGCAGGAGGCTGGGCTGAGCCTCCTAATGAGCTTTATCTGCCCATTGTGGCTGTGTTAACCCCATGCCTGCCAGCAGAGACCCTGGACATTCGCCTCGCCTTCTCTTCCCTCTTCTCCTCTTCTCAGCTCTTCTCTTCTCTCCTCCCATCTCCTCTCCTCTCCCCTTCTCTCTTCTCCTCCCCTTTCCTATTCCCTCATCCCTCCCTCCCCCCACCAACTATCCCCACTCTCCTCTCCTCTCCTCTCCTCTCCTCTCCACTCCTCTCCCCTCCCCCCCCCTCCTCTCCTCTCCTCTCCTCTTCCTCTCCTCTCCTCTCCTGTCCTCCCCAGCAGCTAGAGCAGATGACAGAGGACGAAGTCTGAGAGTGGGAGAGAGCTGACTGGAGCTCTATTCCAGCCATGGCTCTTTGCCACCTGGGCTAGTCTCTGGGTACGCCATCACAGAGGGAAACATATCATCATTTGTCTTGAACTTGTCTTCATCTTTCTGTAGCAATAACAAAAATCAAATGATCTCTGACCCGCCAATGACATGGTGCTGAAGAGTCGTTTGGGCACAACCTTATTGTGATGCAGAGCAGGACTTTGGGCAGAGACAGGGATGGGGAGTGGAGCAGGGTGCTGCTGTACCAGTGGCTAGATGAAGGTGTGGGCTTAGGGAAAGTTCCATGCACTGACATCCACAGGCTGCATAAACCTTTTATCATAAATTATAGACACTCTGAGCCCTCCACACAGCACAAAGATGTCTTCCTTCTCCTCCCCTCCTTCTCCTCCCCTCCTTCTCCTCCCCTCCCTTCTCCTCCCTAATTCACTCTCTCCTCATTTATTTTCTTCTCCCACCCCCCATTCTACACTTTTCTCTTTTTCTTTACCCTGTGTCTCTCCCTCTTCCTCTCTCATCCTTCCTCTTTCTCTCATCTCTCTCTTGTCTCTCTCTCGTCTCTCTCTCTCTCTCTCTCTCTCTCTCTCTCTCTCTCTCTGTGCGCATGGACTGAGTGAGGGGGCGGAGCCGGAGCGTCTGTGAGTGAGCGTTGTGTGAGTGAGGCCGCTGTGCCTTTTCTTACCTGTTTTCTCTTTCTTACTTTTTCTGTATTTTATTATTTTTTTCCTTTGTTGTTTGTTTGTCTTGTATGTTTTTGGGTTGGTAGGGTTAGGGGTTAGTGGAGTGCGTGTGTTTTTGTGGTTTTACCTGGGCGTCAGCTCCTGGTTTGGAGTATGGCTGCCTCAGGTAACACTAGGGGAAAGTTTGTTTGTCTCACGCGGCGGCATGGTATAAAGATATCCTCTACCGCCAGCGTAGAAGAGTGTAGCCTGGCAGTAGGTGAAATGGTTGGGCATGACAAAGTTTTGTCTGCTGCTCGTATGAATCAGGCAATCGTTTTGTTCCTTGAGTCCGTGGAATTGGCCAACTTAGTGGTTGAACGCGGAGTAGAAATTGATGGTATTTTTAACTCAGTACTCCCTTTGTCTACCCCATCTAGGAAAGTAATCATTTCAAACATACCACCTTTCATTAGTGATGACATTCTTGTCCAGTCTCTATCCCGCTATGGCAAATTAGTTTCCCCAATCAAGAAGATCGCCATTTCCACGAAGTCTCCGCTTTTAAAGCATGTGGTATCTTTTAGGCGATATGTTTACATGGTTTTAAACAACAACACAGATGATCTTGATTTGACTTTGAATATCCAGGTCGACGATTTCAATTATGTCATATATGTCACAAGTAATCTGATGAGATGTTTTGGTTGTGGTTTGACGGGTCACCTAGTGCGTGCCTGTCCAGAAAAGTGCCCCAATACTACCGCCAATGTCAATGGTCAAAATGAGAATACTGGGGAGGGACAGTCTGCCAGTGATGAGGGGCCCACAAATGGTGGAGATACTGGGGTGGATGGTGATCAGTCACCAGGGGAAGGTTCTTCTAATGCCGATGCACCTGAAGTTAGACCATCAGATCAGGATGTGTCTGATGAGACAGTAAGGAACGGGGAAGAGGGGGCCGAGGCTGAAGCTCCAGAATATAATGTTATGCATACTGATAACTCGCCGAATTCCAACGTACTAGATCTTTCGGAGGACGCTTGCGGGGAGGATAGTCAGATCATGGAAACAGAGGAAGTTCCTTTTAAAGTTCCAAAAGGTCTGAAGAGGGAAAGGGCTCGAGCTGAGTCTCATAGAAAGGTAAAAAAGAAAGATCTGGTTGTTGACGTTAATTCTACTGATGCAGAGAGCGAGGGGGAATTTTCTGATTGCAGCCTAAGGTGCAGTCTTCCCCAAAGCGGCTACACAGGGCGCGAGTACACTGTGGATGACTTAAAAACGTTTCTGAAGCAGACTAAAAATGCTAGGTGTGTTCAAGTTGATGAATACTTTCCCGATGTTGAACAGTTCATCGCTAAAACGAAGCTGTATATGGCCGAAGGTAGCTTTACTAGGCAGGAGGTCTACCGTTTGAATAAATTTCTCACAAAACTTAGAGCTCTGTTGAACGCTGATAGCCAGTCCACCCCAGCCCCTGTTAATTCCCAATGAATATGTTCTTTTTTTGCACTTTTTCCTTTATACTTATGAGTGGGTTTCAAATTGCTTCGCTTAATTTGAATGGAGCAAGAGACCGCACAAAGAGGGCGATGCTTTTTGAAACAATTAAAGAAAAAGCTATTGATGTTGTCTTTGCGCAGGAAACCCATACTGACGCAAGCAATAGCTCTGATTGGGCTTTGGAATTTGGGGGGTTATCGATCTTAAGTCATAATACCTCAACTAGTGGTGGTGTTGCTATTCTTTTTTCAGGTAGCTGTATCCCCTGTTCATATGAGGTTGATGAAATTGTTAAAGGTAGACTCTTGAGAGTCAGAGCTCAATATGAAAATACTTTTTTTGTTTTTGTGTGTGTCTATGCCCCAACGGTTGGGAGGGAGAGAATGATTTTCTTAAGTATCCTGGATGATCTGTTAAAGAATTGTGATTCTGGGGAGTGTTTACTTCTTGGTGGGGATTTCAACTGTACTGAGCTAGCTATTGATAGGAATCATGTAGAGCCTCATATGCCATCACGTAGAAGGCTCATTGAGATAATGAAGTCCCACGACCTTTCTGATTTATGGAGGAACTTTCATATAAAGCAGAAACAGTACACATGGGTCCACTCAAATAATAACATATTATCTCTGGCAAGATTAGACAGGTTCTATACCTTTAAACATCAGTTCAGTTTTTTTAGAAGCTGTCTCATCCTGCCAGTAGGTTTTTCCGATCATAGTATGGTGCTTTGTAATTTTTTTGTTAGTGCCACCAGATATAAGAGCGCATACTGGCACTTTAACACTAGTCTTTTGAATGATGGTAAGTTTAGGGATGTTTTCAAGTTTTTCTGGAAGGATTTTAGATCCACAAAGCAGTCTTTTCAGTCTGTGCAACAGTGGTGGGATTTTGGAAAGGCCCAGATAAAACAGTTGTGTCAGCAGTATACTTCCTGTGTCACAAGAGATATAGCTCAACGCATGAAATTGTTGGAAAATGAGATACTGGAGCTCCAAGGTTTAGCTGAAAGTACAGGTAATCAGTTATATATGGAAAATTTGAAAATAAAAAAGAATTGTTTGGCCAACTTGCTGGGCATTAAAGCACAAGGAGCTCTGGTCAGGTCTCGCTTCCAGTGTGCAGAATTAATGGATGCACCTTCCAAATTCTTTTTTAATCTGGAAAAGAAAAATGGCCAAAAACGGCTTATACATGCTTTGGTTTCAGAAACTGGAGCCCTCTTATCTGACGATAAACAAATTCGTGAGAGAGCAGTTGATTTCTACAAGGTTTTGTATAGGAGTGAAATCTCCTATAAACAGGCCCTTGACAGTCCTTTTTGACGAATCTTCCTAAGGTATCTAGAGAAGCTAATTGCGACCTTGGAAGGGTGATTACCCTGGCTGAGTTGGAAAAGGCCCTCCATGGTATGGAGTGTGGCAAGGCACCGGGGATCGATGGTCTGCCGGTTGACTTTTATAAGTCTTTCTGGACAGAAGTAAGCGCAGACCTACTGGTCGTTTTGAGGAACAGCTTGGCCAAGGGGCAGCTGCCACTCAGTTGTCGCAGAGCAGTTCTTACTCTGTTACCGAAGAAGGGAGATTTGAAGGATATCAGGTCATGGAGACCCGTGTCTGTTCTATGTGCGGAATATCGGCTGCTCTCTAAGGTTCTTGCTAATAGACTCAGTGAAGTTTTAGGGGAAGTCATTGCACCTGACCAGACCTACTGTGTGCCGGGCAGGCTTATTTGTGATAATATTTCTTTTATTAGAGACGTTTTGGAAATTGGTAAACTTTTACATTTGGACTTTGGCCTTGTTTCGGTTGATCAGGAAAAAGCTTTTGATAGAGTTGAACATAATTATTTATGGAGCGTCTTGACTGCTTTTGGCTTTAATCCTGTTTTTATAAAGAAAATTAGAGCTCTATACTGTGACAATGAAAGTATTCTGAAAATTAATGGTGACTTGTGTGCTCCTTTCAAGGTTTTTAGGGGAATTAGACAAGGATGCCCCCTCTCTGGAATGCTATACTCCTTAGCCTTTGAGCCCCTGTTAGTACAGTTAAGAGCCAAACTAAAGGGTGTAACTCTTCCTGAGTGTAACATCTCTTTGAAGCTATCAGCTTATGCGGATGATGTAGCTATTCTGATTGAAAGCCAAAGGGATGTGGACACCATGTTAAATGTTTTTACTGATTTTAATCGTTTATCATCTGCCAGAGTTAATTGGGGAAAAAGTGTGGCCCTGTTGGCTGGAAAATGGCCTGATGGCACACCGTGCCTCCCAGGTGGGTTAACCTGGTCTAGGGACGGGTTTAAATATTTGGGTGTGTTTCTTGGAGACGATAACTTTGTGCTAAGGAATTTTGAGGGGATTGTTGAGAAGGTTAAGGGCCGTCTTGGCAAGTGGAGTTTTTTAATTAAAAAATTGTCCTATAGGGGCCGTGTTCTAATAATTAACAACCTGGTGGCTTCATCCCTTTGGCACAGACTTGCATGTATAGACCCTCCAGCACATGTTTTATCTAAAATACAATCTATTCTGGTTGATTTCTTTTGGGATGGTCTACACTGGGTCCAACAAGGCGTGCTTTTTTTATCCAAGGATGAGGGTGGACAAGGATTGGTCCACCTGCAGAGTAGGGCAGCAGCCTTTCGTCTTCAGTTCATACAGAGACTTTTGGATGGACCTGTAAATTCCAGTTGGAAGGCTGTGGCTTGTGCCATCCTAAGAACTTTTGAAGGCTTGGGTCTGGATAGGACCCTCTTCTGGATGAATCCTGCCTTAATGAACTTAAACAAGCTCCCTGTGTTTTATCGCAATACGTTTAAAGTATGGGGTCTTTTGAAAGTATGGAGACCTCAGAATACAAGTTCTCTCTTTTGGCTTTTGCAAGAGCCATTGATATATGGTTCATGTTTGGATCTTACGCATGAGAAGCATTTTCCTGCTTTTAGTGGGATGTTTTGCAAAGCGCGGGTCATCACTTTGAAGGACCTCCTGCCTTTAGCTGGGCCAGGTTTTGAGAATGCTGAAGGAGTGGCCGAACACATGAAAATGAGATCCATCCGTGTAGTTAACAAATTCCTCTTGGAATTGCGGTCCCGCTTCACAGATGCTAGTCTAGCAATGTTGGATCAGTATGCCAGGGGTTTAGTTATGCTAAATGAATGTGATCCTGTTCCATGTTTTAGTGTGTCCTCTGGATTTTGTAATGTCTTTTTGAAGGTTGAAGATTTTGTTTTTCTGGGTCCAAATCGCGCCTCTGGAAAGGCACTTTACAATCTTTGTGTAAAATCTCTGAATAGGAGGTGTTTGGAGTCTAGAGTTGACACACCTTGGCGTGCTGTTCTACATGTAGAACAGGATGTCAAACCACACTGGAGATCCTTTTACAAGTCACCATTAATTAAAAAGGTGGGGGATTTACAATGGAGGATTTTATATGGTGCAGTTGCTGTAAATTCTTTTGTTTGTGTTTTGAACTCTGATGTGAGGCATGAGTGCCCGTTTTGCAATGACAGGGAAACTGTTTTTCACGCTTTTATGCAATGCACACGCCTGATGCCTTTATTTTCCATTTTACGGAAACTTTTCACTTACTTCAATGAAAGTTTTTCAATGGAAACATTTATTTTTGGTTTTAATTATGTACAGAAGCGAAGGCACAAATGTCAATTGTTGAATTTTATCATTGGACAGGCTAAGATGTCTATATATGTTAGCAGGAGGAATAAGGTTGAGCATAACTCAAGATCTGATCTTTTAATGGTATTTGCAATCTTGGTGAGATCAAGGATTTTAATTGATTTTGGTTTCTACAAGGAAATGAGTGATCTTGAAACCTTTGAGATTATATGGTGTCAGGAAAATGCTCTGTGTATGGTTGTAGAGGATAAAGTGCAATTTAATACCTTGTTAGACGTTCCTGTGCCTGCTGTTTAACATACATAACTAGATGTGTCTTCTATTTATTTATTTATTTATTTTTTAATCATTCATCTTTGAGATGACTGTGTATGTCTTTTATATTTGTAATAAAGGTTTTTATAAATTCAATTCTCTCTCTCTCTCTCTCTCTCTCTCTCTCTCTCTCTCTCCATCTCTCTCTCTCTCTGTCTCTCTCTCTCTCTCTGCTGTGTTCTGCCAGAGAATCTGAGTCCTCCAAGCACAGAGCGTTCTTCAGAGATGGCCCGGCCAGCAGCAGCTTGTGTGGGTTAGCCCTGCAGGCCACGGGACGCTCCCAGAGACAGTGGGGACTCTAATCAGAGATGGACACCTCGCACATGCCCCACACCGCCTCCAACCCCAGTGCTTCCCCATGCTCCTGTCCTACACCTACACGGGCCCTGAGAACAAGTGAGAAAAACACACACACACACACACACCAGGGTGAGCACATGTGCCCACTGGCACACACGCACACACACACACGAAAATACACGCACACGTGTACACGCACACACACACACGCGCGCGCGCACGCACACACACACACACACACACACACACACACACACACACACACACACACACACACACACACACACACACACACACAAGACACACATACTCTACACACGCACACGACGAGACGTGACTCAAATGTCTCCTCCACTATCGTGGAACATCCTGACGGCTCAGTGGGCATGAATCTAATCCTACCCAGCATGCAACGCTCACTGGTGACACGAACACTAGTTAGCCTGCCACCCCGCTGACTTCCTGCAAGGACAGAGCGAACAGATCCATCACGCCACGCCCCATGCCGCGGAAATGGCCCAGAGCACCACAGTATCAAGCTACATCTCACACGAAGGGACCAAGCACCTTCAGCAACACAGATATTCAGATGATTCAGATATGATTCAAAATTGATCGTGAGGTGATATTTGAGGCTATTTGTAAATATTTGTAAAACAGCATAAACCAGTTTTCTTTAAACAATACACAAACTCACTATTGGCAGTCTTGGTAAACACAGACACAGATATCATATTTATTTAGCCATAAGATTTAGTTTCAAGCTCATAACCAGCGAAAACATGTCCAATCCTTACACATCAAGCAATGTTTTACACAATAATAATGTCTTAAATAGAAGTGTTCTCGTTATGACATGACCATTGAGAATGTTATATTTTTTTATATGTGAAATCAACAATGTGTTCCAACTGACAAGTTTGGGCTACTTAAACTAAAGGATATTTGTGTAGCTCTTCTTCTAACTTGTTCCAACACTAGACAAATAACTGAATGAAATCCATGTAGTGAATGAAATCCATGTACTGAATGAAATCCATCCAAAAATTTCTTTGGGAGCGTTTTCAGAATGAAAAGCTGTAGAGAAATCCCTGGCTGCAAAGTGCCCTTACCGGGTCGTGGAGCTCTGGGAAGGACACACGGTAGGTGATTGGGCTGCAGTCTCGCGTGTTGTTGACCAGCTCACAGGGCAGGAACATGGGCCCCAGGTCGTCTCCATCCAGCACGTCCAGGGTCAGAGTGGTGGTTGCTGTGCGCCGGCTCCCTGGATAAGGTGACCGGTCCTGAGGAGGGATGATATTGTCATGGTTACAGAGAACATTTGGTTTTATGTGATGGAAACAGACAGTCTGAAAGTGGTGAGTGGTCCAAGCAGACAGGAGGATGATGGAAGGCTTTTACTCAGAACCCGAAAGCATACTCATTTGGGTCTTTTAAAAACATTTTAACCGTAAAATGTCATAACGAATACTCACTCATCCACAAACAAACGTATGTACACACACACAAACACACACACAGACAACACACACACACACACACACACACACACTAACACACAATCTTGCGCACACACACACATGCACACATACATTTTCACACATAATCACACACACACACACATACATATACACACCTAAATACTTGAGCAGTAAGACCTCTTTTCTTCCTCTTCCTGCCTTATAAGAGTTTTTCAAGCTTTCAGCATTGACCTGTCTACCAGTGAAGGAGGCTACATCAAGCAAGAGCTACACTCTTCAAGCATTGATTCAGGAACACAAAAAACACATAGAAAAAAAAATCTCACTTCTAAAAATCTCACTCCTAGACCAAAGCACACATTTTGGTTCTTCAAAACCTTTTTAAAATATGTTCGTCCTAAAATACATCACCCAGGAGCTCTGTGCATTTTTTTGTCCAGATTCTTTGATAAAGACAGTGCCCAGGGCTTTGTGGTGAGCCCAGCCTCATTTTTGAGTCTGCATCTAAGTCTTTTAGTAATTTACTTCTTCATAGAATAGGGTATAAGCATGATTGGAGCGCCCAGAGCCATTAATGCACTGACAAAACTTCGGAGAGCTTCTGAAGGATGCCGCACTACTGTAGACACTTCAGCAGTGCAGCCCAACATTCCTGTTACCTGCAAGGATAATTAGAAGGAGGGAAGGCAGGCACTCATCGGCAGACAGGCAGTGCGTAAAACAAGGCCACCGTGTTAATGACGAGTGAATGGCGGCGTGCTTCGGTGCTGTGCTGTGCTGTGCTATGGTGCGGGCAGGGGTGGAGAGGAGGGAGGGAGGGGAAACTCATTATGAGGAAGCCGTCTGTGTGGACGGCGCTTTAAAAGAAGTTAATTTAGCAACAGGCACAATGAGCACCAGCCTAATTAGTGCACGACACCGAGGCGGATGTTCATAGTCTATTATTTAGTCTTTTTTTTTTTGGTCAGGCCTCCTTTTTGGCTGTCCAAATGTGAAGTGTACTCAATAAAAAATACAAATGAAACTCTTACATGCCACATGAAACACACTGCAGGCACTACAGCTGTGTGTGTGTGTGTGTGTGTGTGTGTGTGTGTGTGTGTGTTCTCACTACCTCCATGCTAAAAACCTTTTCACTCTTGCACTCTTCCTTCCTACTCCTAACTGCCCCCCTACATCCCATCATGTCTATTTATTGCTGTTTTACGTTTGTTGTCAACATTTGTCTGTACTATAATGCAGAGTTTTATTTTACAAAGTACACTGTCTACACCAGTGGTCTCCAACACGGTGCCCGCGGGGCGGCTATGAGGCGCCCCCAGCGCACCTTCTAAAAATAGCCAACAGGTCGCCTGCAGATCACGCTCTAAAAACACGCTCCATTGTGAAGTTTTCAATAGACATTTAAGTCTAGACCAGAACCATTTTAAGAATGCATGTAGCCATACATCTGTAACATTAAATTGATATTGGTGATACCTTACAAATTTTAGCCTTTGGCTCCAAATCCGTTTCCCATTCAATCTTTAAACAACAACGGAAGCGAAGCGCATACACGCTGCTCGCACGCATAGACAGTAAAGTGGAAAAACTTGCTTGTCTGGTGTAGCCAATGGAAGCATATCTTTGCAAAAGTGCTGTGGCCATTCCATGTTCGTCAAATACGGTTCTTGCATGATTGTTCAAGGACTGAAAAACAATTGCTTTAGCTCACAGGCCTTTTCTCCTCCATAGGCTACTACCGTATAATAGCGCTGAAAATGTTGTGGCATGCATGACTGAGCAGGACCGTGCATTACCTTTTTTGTCAGATCATGGAGAGATTTCAGGTGTGCAATAACTTTAAAAGGAGTTTTCATATGTTAGGGTGGTGTGGGCCATTACTATTGAAATGTTAAAACCGAATTGTCCACTGAAATCAGAACTTAAAAAAAACCCTGAATTTATAATGGTGGGTGGGTATAATGGGTTGTAACAAATTGTAACCCAAATTATTAATTGCACAAAAAGATTGTTTGTTTTTTTGTGTTAAAAGATTCCCCATGCAAACTTTGAAATGAACAAACTAAACAAATATGTTGGTAGTGTTGCATATTGATATTAAAGTATTGAAGAAGCAGATGAAAATTAATTTGCTTAATATATACTTATAGGCCTACACAATATTGATAATTTAAAAGTAAAAATCACATACTGTAGGCCTATTATTTAGGAGGAGTACCCTCGCAAAAAAGGGGTGAGGGTCTGTTTGTTTCTGTTGAGTAGCCCTCCATATGATTTTGGTCTTCAGGTAGCCCTCATTCCCAAAAAGGTTGGAGACACCTGGTCTACACGTACTGTCTCTATATGTTGCTTTTATGTTGCTTTTAAGACTCTGTGTTACTTTTGCCATTATTGTGGAGTGTCCTTTGGTGACATGAAAGGAGCTTCAAATAGAATGTATTATTATTA
>NC_055972.1:29638032-29645532 GCF_018492685.1 Alosa sapidissima | reverse complement strand
TTATTCAGTAGAGCATTTAGTGCTCTCCCCAATCCCAGACGTTCACATTGCATGTTTGTTTGTAATGGATGCAACCGCGAGATAGGCTATGCGTTTGACAATAAGTTGTTAACAGAACCAAGACATATAGCCCAGCAGCAATCTAGGGACTGGTCGTTATTTATTGAAGGGGCCACCGGAGGAATTTTGAGTGCTTCAGTTGGAAGTTGCATTACCCTCTCTTGCCTGCTAGAAATTGTTCAATGACCCTCCGACAGAATTGTTAAAAAAAGACATGACCCTCCCCTGCCAATTGTCTTCCGCCCGCGCCACAACCACACACTTTGTGATAACATTCTTAAATCAATCTTTCCCGTGAGCTTGCATGCTACCAGTCCTTCCTTTTCAAATGTGTTGCGCCTGTTTGCACAATTTTACAAATAATCATATGTGATTAATAGTATGACAAATAACCCCTGTGCAGGGGGACCGAAACAATGCCAACTTTTTCCGTGTTTATCACGTATTTTAACTTTCCCCGCTGTCTTGCCGTTTTAATGTTTTCCCGTAGAATATCCTATATTTTAATACTCTCATATAGCCCTGCCATCGGGCCTGTCTCTGTGTTGCCCTGTTGCTACCCCTTGCCCTTCCAACGAAACAGATGTCTTCAAATCATCGTTTTCCTTGCTTGAAGGCGAACTTAGAGTGATGTTAACCTATTTAAGTTTAACGGCGCGATTGCCGTGAGAGCACGATTCATTGGCGCTTGCATGTTCGGCCTTATGTCTACGTGCGCACCTGAGGCTACTCAGCGGCAAGATAAATAATTTCCCCTCTTTGTATGTTCACTGCAAGTTGGCCTACCATAACTTACCAACTCTGCACTGTAGACTGGCTATTTATATTTTTCTGTGAAATAAGCAAATGTATTTGTTCAACTTTATGAAGCAGAATTACGCATAGGGTACTTGGAACATAATACATTTGACAAAGGACAGATGAATGTTGCTAGTGACAAAATATTAACTTTCAGTGTTTTACGATGTCTTTGTCATGGGGAAGTGTTTTTCCCCATGCATTTATTCTAGGTTACTGTCAGTGACTGCCGTGAGAGAAGCGGGTTCTGTGTTTCGTTCATGTCAGTGACTGACGCGAGAGAAGCGGGGTCTGTGTTGTGTTGTGTTGCGTTGCGTTAATTTATTTTCATTGGGCATACCGTGCCGTGCCGTCCACAGCTCTTCGGTTCTGACAAAGCCAAAATTACTCCTTAGCGCGTTTGTATGGTTATATTGCTTGACGGGTGGGGGGGTGTCCCAAGCAGCTTTCAGCCATAAGGCTACTTTGAGAACATTTCAATTCACCCGACACTAATATTCAAAATGTTGAAAACTATTTCGGCATAGCCTATAAAGCAGTTTAATTAAATGGAATGTTAGTTGTAAACAAACGAGCTACTTGGTGAGGCTTGGCCTCACAGATGCGCTCGTGCCTTCACGATAGGCCTATTAACTAACCACCCGATTCACGTTGGCTGGGGGGAAGGGGGGCCATCAGACAATTGTGCCCAGTTAATCCGGCCCTTCCCCCAAAAAATCACACCTTCCCACCTCTGACAGCTTAAAAGAAGTCAAGAGGACTCCTTACTCACAGACCTATTCACAAACCTGCGGTTTTGAAATCCTATGCAGCTACAGGAGCTTCCAATCGCGAGGAAGCAATTTTGCATTGTAGGCATAACTAACATGCAATAACGCCGCCAACAACAACCAAAACTAGGCTAATCATTGTCAACATGTAAATTAAATGTAACATTATTGTGAATCAAATTAAAATGTTCTCTTTTGCAAACGTAGGCATAGTAACAGAATAATTTAATAACGTTACAAGATACTACATCAATCCGTATGTTTCATTGGGCTACTAGGCTATTTGTTTTGCCTTGATTCATTTAGGCTAGGCCTTTTTATTCAGGGGCCATATTCACAAAGAATTTTAAGGCTAAAAGTAGCTCCTAACTGGCGAATTTAGGAGCAACTCCTAAAAATAATGGGCGTGTCACTCCTAACTTTAGGACTCCTAATTTTTTCACAAAAAGTAATTCACGAAGCATTTTAGACCTAAAAGTAGCACCTAAGTCTGGGACAGCTTAAGTCGAGAGGACTCCTAACTCACTAAGACCTATTCATAAACAGCTTTTTTGTGGCATTTTACGTTGCGATGTTTTGAAATAGCCTATGCGCAACAGGAGCTTCCAATAGCAAGGGAACAATTTTGCATTCATAAAAGGGATGCAATAACGCCACCAACAACAACACAAACTACTCATTGTTAACATGGAAATGAAATGTAACGTTTCATTGTGAATCAAATTAAAATGTTCTCCTCTTTGCAAATGTAGCCTAGGGATATGGTGACAGATTCATTTAATAATGTTGCAAAGGTAGGCTACTGCATCAATCCATAGGCCTATGTTTCATTAGGCTACTAAGCTATTTGTTTTGCCTTACTCTTTATTCATTTAGGCTAGGCCTTTTTATTCAGTTATTAATCATCTTCCGTCCTTCACACTACTTGTGTAGCGCACGCATTCTCCGACCTGTCACCTGTCAGTCATCATCGGAAGAGAGGTGTTTGGTTTCCCGCGTTACAATCGTCAGCCAATCAAGGTGGTCACTTCAGTCAAGCTCTTGCATGAGTAATGACGTCATCCATAGCCACGAAGACTCACTCCTAGTTTAGGAGTTGTCTGAAAGGCTTTGTGAATAACTTTTAAGAGAAAACTCCAATCTAAAATCTTTAAGTGCGATTTAGGAGTAGCCTACTCCTAGTAGTAAGATAAAAGCCTTTGTGAATAGCCTACGGCCCCAGTTATTCATCACCTTGTGTAGCGCACGCATT
This sequence comes from Alosa sapidissima, assembly GCF_018492685.1. Lineage (NCBI taxonomy): Eukaryota > Metazoa > Chordata > Actinopteri > Clupeiformes > Clupeidae > Alosa > Alosa sapidissima. The sequence goes on along the minus strand of NC_055972.1, from coordinate 29,642,652 downwards.
CTGAGACCTGTCACTCATCATCGTAAGGGAGGTGTTTGGAATCATGCCCGCGTTACAATCATCAGCCAATCAGCCAATCAAGGTGGTCACGCTTGCCCATTTACCCAAATTAATGGTCGAATATTACTGATGATCATTGTTATTTAAGAACATGCAGTGTGCGTAGGGTACCAAAAACATCTTGCTCGTAAAAAAGCATCATAACGCACATTCTGGCGGGTCTGTTATTTACTGTAGGCTGCGCAAACCACAGGCCTTTAGCCTATTTTGGGCAAGCCTGCATTCATTCATTCATTCATTCATTCATTCATTCATTCAACCTTTATTTATTCTCGGAGGGTCATTGAGGGAAGCCCTCATTTTCAATGAAGCCGAAATTACTGAAGCGAAGCAAAGCGCTCCACAAACAAGACAACATTCGAGGCCTTCTGTTGAAGAATTTTATATAAAGCCTGCGCTGACAGTAATCCTCCTGCCCCTGATAGGCCTACCACAGCTGTGGATAGTGTGGAATGTTCAAGTAATAACACAATCCAATGTGTGTCTCAATTGTCCCCCGCTGACCACCTCACACATTTCTCTAGATTTTGCAACGAACTTACATGACACAATGCCATAAAATATGCCAGTTTTAGGACACAGAATAATGTTTGTAATGATACCAGGTAGGCCAGGTATTGTCGAAGGTGCATGGTGAAGTGAAATTCTTACTTTGGAAAACAAACATTTGCCGATATCATTGCCGATCGTCAGAATATTGCAATAGATTCTGTGTTCTGGACTGCAGGTAACTTGTTAAGCCAGTGGTTATCAAACTTTTATTTCATTCCCCACTTTGATCAAGGGGCATGACTGATGATAGTGGAGATAACGTGTTATCCCGAGGCTTTTGCAAGTCAGCATCTTCGACGGTAGTCTATTAAAAATTAAAAAAAGTTTTCGATGTCCCAAACGGAGAGCCATACTTTATTGTTTTTAACGATCTCTATGCTACTCACAAAAATGTAGGCATGGGGACATGATGAAGTAGGTTATCCAACTGTCGTGTGTTAAATTATTGTGATTACGAGCCAGTGGTTTTCAAACATTATGTGTGACTCGGACATCTAACTAAATGCAACAGGCTCATATCGTCCTCGCATTCGCAAAATGAGGACCAGTGTTTTGTCAAATTGCAAATAGCTATTCGTTTTAACTATTTTTTTTTTATGATAGTAGCCTATACAAAAAGCACTTCATACTATCTTAATATTGGAATATGGGGAGGGAAGTGGCGCGTCTGCAGTCAGCCAAATATGAATGAAATTCTGCGGCATAAAGCAGATGTAATTGTTTATCGTACAGAAAAATAAAAATGACATGTCAAGCAGTCAATTGACTACATTGCAGTCAAGAAGTAGGGCAAATTAATTTACGAAACCAAAACGTGGGTCATAGTTGTCTAAGCCTCTATTGCGTAGCCTCTTAAAAACGTCGCCAGATAGTATTAAATCGGCAACAACATTGTTTTCTGCAGAAGCCTACCCAAGGCTACAGATTAATTCTGAACAGTTATTTCTCTACTGGCTCAATTATCACACCACTGTTTTGATTTGCGTAGTTGCGTTAACCCCAACACTGACAATAATGTAGACAGCAAATTTCGATTTCGATTTTCGTGTAGTCAAGCCTTAAGCCATACCCAAGTAGCCTAAATCGAGGTAATGTTTAATTATGCATGATTTATTTTGTTATTGAATTCGTAGGCTGGGATTACTCTCGGCAACAATTATGTAAGGGACGGCAGGCAGAGCGATGTACAGTGGCAGAGCGACGCACAGTGGCTGAAAGTGGTACTAAAGCTTCTCGCAGCTTCACGCCGCGTAATGCGCGAATGAAGTGGTCATTTGAAAGCGATGCCCACTGTAGATATCTGTGAATATTAAAATCAGCTGATTAAGAGGTTTCTTAAAGCTAAACTGTGCTTAAATTGTTCAATACATGATTTCATAACAGGCCACAGAAATAAATGTTAAATATAGCCTAGATATCTGTAAATATTAAAATATTAAAATCAGTTCTATGATTAACAGTTCTATGTAATATGTCATGTTTGCTATTAAATAATGGTTTTAAGGTGAAAGTAAGGCATTTGTTGGTGAAACTAAGCGGTTTTGTTGCGTAGTGTAAATGTTGTGTGTGTGTGTGTGGGGGGGGGGGGGGGGGGGGGCAATTTCATGCTCAGGGGAAATGTTTGGGACGGCTTCAATGAAGCAGTCTGTCTCGTCTCTGCAGCTTTAGACAGACACACAAATTAATAGATGATGTGCAGGGGGATCACTTAGCAGCACGCCTCCACAACACTCGTCTCTGTGTCCAAAAGAAGACTGAGCCGAAACTAATGCTGCCCTTCTGCTCCACCTCGAGCTCCATATTCCCACACACACACACACACACGCACAAAATCATATGTATCTACAAGCCCAAACACATACACTCATCAACATACACACTTATAAGTAAGTATATATACTTTTTTGATCCCGTGAGGGAAATTTGGTCTTTGCATTTAACCCAATCGGTGAATTAGTGAAACACACACAGCACACAGTGTACAGTGAGGTGAAGCACACACTAATCCCGGCGCAGTGAGCTGCCTGCTACAACGGCGGCGCTCGGGGAGCAGTGAGGGGTTAGGTGCCTTGCTCAAGGGCACCTCAGCCGTGCCTACTGGTCAGGGTTCGAACCGGTAACCCTCCGGTTACAGGTCCGAAGTGCCTGTTTTGTACCTTTGTTTTGTACGAAGCCACAAAAGCCTTAACATGTATATACTGTATGTCTCGTACATGGTTTCACACAAGTCACACAAAGACACACACACAAAGACACACAGACAAACACACACACACACACACACACACACACACACACACACACACACACAATCTCTCAGAGGACAGATGTGTGGAAGCATTTTGGGGAACCTGTTTTAATTAAGCAAAGTGCCTCAGCATTGGCATACACTCATCTGGTCTCTCTAACAGACAGGGGATTTGTGGTTACGCGCATGTGTGTGTGTGTGTGTGTGTGTGTGTGTGTGAGTGCGGAACACAGAGAGGAAGAGAGAGGTGGTGTGTGAGTTTTGTTAGAGAAAGCCAATTTTAGCTGTGATGGACAGGGGAAGGATGTAGGTTGAATATTTATTAAGGTGCATATTAAAGAAATTTGTTTTTTATTTTACTCTCTCTCTCTCTCTCTCTCTCTCTCTCTCTCTATCTTACACACACACACACAAATACGCACACACACACACACACACACCACACACACACACACACGTGTGTGCGTGTGTGTTCTCACCTCATTGATGGCGACATAGTAGTGGGGCTGTCTGAACTGCGGTGTGTTGTCGTTGCGGTCCCTCACCACTATCCTCACCTCGTGCAGAATCACCGTGCCAACCAGCTCGTTAGTGCACTGCACCTGAACTACGATGGTGGTGATCGAGGAGGGAGGCTGGGGGAAAGAGAAAGAGAGAGAGAGAGGGAGAGAGAAGGAGAAAAAAAGAAAGATGGAAAGAGCGGAAGAGGGGAAGAGTATGAGAGAGGGAGGGGAGGGACATTTGTGAGAACGTGAGGGGGGGGGGGGGGGTATAAACATAATGACATAAACACTTACTCTCTTTAGAATTAGAAATGCTTTGGCAATATACTGTACTGTATAACACATTTTTGTCTCATGAACTCAATTGTGTTGAATTGGACTGGGAAAGAATATGATAATGAAAGAGAGAGAGAGAGAGAGAGAGAGAGAGAGAGAGAGAGAGAGAGAGAGAGAGAGAGAGAGAGAGAGAGCCTTTCATCTATTGGGGAGGTCAGTTCTTCTTAACCCAGGTGCCACTCTAGAGGAATGCCCTGCAGCACAGCCACGGTCCAAACGCCCACGGCACTGCCCGGGCCTCCAGGGGCACCACAGTCCCTTTTCACATTGAAATCATATCAAGGTGTGACCTCAGGTACCAACAAAAGAAGCAGAGAAGTGCTTGTGTGTGTGTGTGTGTGTGTGTGTGTGTGTGTGTGTGTGTGTGTGTGTGTGTGTGTGTGTGTGTGTGTGTGTGTGTGTTTGTGTGCCTGCACGACCAAATGAAGATAGGAAGTGGGTGTTTGTGTGTGTGTGTGTGTGTGTGTATGTGTGTGTGTGTGTGTGTGTGTGTGTGTGTGTGTGTGTGTGTGTGAGAGAGAGAGAAAAAGAGAGAGAGAGAGCAGAGCCCTTCCTTTGGAAAGAGTCATCATTGTGATTTAAGGCAGACTGTTACAATTGTGCTGAGCTTCAGCACAGCCTGCTTCATCTCTGTCAAGCTGGAGAAGGCAGCAAGCATCTATCAGACCCCCACACACACACCCAAGGCCAAAGGTCCACCCACCCACTGCACAAACAAGTGTCTGCAGTGTCGGTCTATGTGGGTGAGTGTCAGTGTGTGAGCATGTGAGCTAATCTAGTGCTAATGTATTCCTTAGTGTGTGTGTGTGTGTGTGTGTGTGTGTATGCGTGTGTGTGTGTGTGTGTGTGTGTTCAGCATAAGTGGAAATGTACTGCATTTCTATGCTGCGGAGTGGAGTGTTATTGATGAAATCTCCTATC
>NC_055972.1:29625532-29633032 GCF_018492685.1 Alosa sapidissima | reverse complement strand
CCACTAGAGAGGTGCCATATCACAGCGTCTATGCTATAGTAATTAGAGTGACATTAGAGTGTCTTAGGGCTGAGCTGAAGCGTTCCGCTCGCGTTGCGTCTGCTGCAACAATTAGCTTCCATTATAATCAATGGAAGTAGCTACACAAGACGTGACAGTGAGGTGTACGTTTGGAAAAAATAGACCATTCATCTAAAATGGATTTTACGCGTCGCGAACGGAACGCTTCAGTTACGCGCCTGGTGTAGCTCATACCTTAGAGTGTCTTTTTTTAGCCTACTGAATTTGATTAGTTTTATTTTTGTTTTTACTGAAGGCTGCATGCTAAAAAAAGGATAGTGTTGAATGGTCCCATTTCAATAAAAAAAGGAAAACATGAATGAAATATTTGAAGTCAAAATGGCCCAGACCTGCAGGCTACAGACTCCTCAGTATGAGACTCTATCCTCCGTAATAATCTTCATCATTTAGCTTGCACGCTCATACAAAGGGCCTTACAGTGAGTTCACTACAGGGACAGCCCTCTAGAGATACTCAAGGTTAAGTGCCTTGCTCAGGGCCATAATGATGGCAGCCCCTGGGATCAAACTCTCAACCCTCCACTGTTCCATTTGGAAGCCAATAGCCCAGCACCCGTCACTAAGACCAACACACTACCCCTTTTGATCCTCAGAGGCTACATAAATGCTAGTAAGGGCACAATGGTCGGTGGCAGTCCCTGGGATTTATTGAGCATTCTGCCCACTGTTATCCTTGGGTTTAGCTGGGTTTAGAGGGGACCACTCAAAGCACTAGACCAACCAACTCCAGTGTGGGTGTCCTTGGGTGTGTTGTTCCCTCCAAACTCAAAACATAACTCTACTGTCAGGAGTCTAAGAATAAACTGAACATCCTTCCTCCTCTCGGCTCCACCGCAAAAAAGAAAGGGCCTTGTACCTGCAGCAGTATTTCTTGTGTGGTGTGGAGAAGAAGAGCGTCTTATTTCCAGTTAAATGGAATGCACTGAGGGAAATCAAACTGGAAGAAAAGCAATTTCAGATGGAAGAGGAGCTGATGAAAAGAAGAAGAAAAAAGGGGAAAAGAAACACAGAAAGCCGTGTTTCCACCGTCTTCCTAATGAAAACAAACCAGGAGAGCAAAAACAGAGAAATCTATTAACCGGGATATAAAACTAATTAAAACCCCCATTAAAGCCCCCATATAACACCCACCCAGCAGCATAATTACAAAGCCGCTCTCGCGACAATCAAAGAGCACTTAACTCTGCTCTGATCAGCAGCAAACACACGCACACACAAACACACATACGCACATATGCACACACACACACACACGCACGCACACACGCACACGCACACACACACACACACACGCGCGCGCGCGCCATTGAAATGGCTCTTAACCCACCACACGATAATGTAACTAATTCCTCATTTTCCTCTACTGAAACATCTCAACTAATATTCTCCATAAAAAACAACAGCAAAACAAACAACCTGAACATGACGCTAAATAAACTACACTTAGATGAACTCACGTTCTATTAAAAATAATATCATGTAAACTCATCTCGACATGAACTGCGCAGCTCAGCAGATCTCTCGGCAGGTATAAACAAACATTTAATTTGCTTTACAAAATGAAAAAGAATTACACTTAGATGTGGATTTGCTTCTTTACTCTTAAACACTGTACAGATGGGTGTACTATGATAGGTAACTGCCTTACTCAGGTACCTACAGGACTAACCGTTGATCTCCAAACAACATGCCACTTTAGAAACAATAGATTCTCAGTGTAGTTTTCTTTTAGAGATCAGCGGTTACTCCCAAAGTTTCAAGGGTTAGCCAGTTACCGTGTTTCGTAGTGCAGCCCTCAGTTTGCTCTCAAATTGACCTCATTAATCCACAGGATCAACAGCTGAGAGGAGAGTAAATCCATAGCTGTGGCCTTGGCTCTATGGTGACCCACCGTCAGGGCACAACAAACCTCACTCTGCCTGCAGTGGGCTGCAAACACAGCAGGCTGATGCATAATGCGATATATGGTCTTTTGGGCACCTACTGTCCACTTAGGGTCAGGGTTAAGGTTAGGCAAGGCACACTGCCTTGAGGTCGTCGGGGGCAGCGCTGCCTTGAAGTCGACAGTGGGGGCCCAAAACACCATCAAGTGTATAATACCAGAGAGTAAACAACAACAACAACAGCAACAGCATGAAGAAGAGCAGAAAAACACATTTGTGGAGCAGTAAAAATAACTTCCTATACTAATCCAACAACTGGATGATGCTGACTCACTGTGCAAACAGAAACAGCACTGCCTCGTATGCATCATGAAAACATGGAAGAATGCCTTCAAGCAGATACATTGGTATTTGCACATGAAACATGCAGAGTATACACACGCACATCCACCAACTTTGGACATACACCATCACACACACACACACACACACACACACACACACACACACACACACACACACACACACACACACACACAAACCAGTGAACATGAATTCAGAAGGAGCACGTGCCCACCTAATCCAAAAGAGTGGCAGGTGCTAGACAGTAATTCTACTTTCAGTACACACTTTCACTAATTGCCCACACACATTTTCACACACACACACACACACACACACACACACACACACACACACTTCAATAAATTCAATAAAAGCATTTTTGTACCACCGCCATTTTAACATAACATTACTTTTGATTCTGCCAAAAAATTAAGCTGAAAATGGAATGATAATTCTCATATCATATCACACCAATACTAATTATATCACAATGTCAATGCAATCACACACACACACACACACACACACACACACACACACACACACACACACACAATCAAATCAATCCAACATAAGACGGAGATCAATCTGACCTGCTATCACACAGATAAATATTGTCCTTCACAGAAAGTAGCTTAAACATCAAAGATGTCTTACAATGCTACCATACTACAGATTATACAACAGCTGGAGGAAGGACGAACACACACACACACACACACACAGACATGCACACACACGCACGCACACACAAACACAGAAGTGCACACACACACACACACACACACACACACACACACACACACACACACACACACACGGGCAAAGACAAGCTGACCTTCTCCCTCTCTTCAAATCAAGGCATTCATCAACCATTGTAAAGTCACCCATGACCAATGTGAATCTACACACACACACACACACACACACACACACACACACACACACACACACACACACACACACACACTAATTCCATAAAGCGCCACCAAGAGTCCTTGTGAATGCAAAGCTCACCCCCTATAAGGCTGGACCCACACATCCCCATCACCCTCCATAATCAGTAACTAGGCAGTAAATGGACAGCAGCAGTGGTGATCTGGCCCGTGGAGAGGCAGTGAGAGCCGGGTCTGGGCATATTGATGCAGTGACTCTGGACATCTACGAGATGCTTTCTCTGGCACAAAGAAAGCCCATTAGTGGACATACAGCTCATTATTGCCTGCTTGGTCCAGAGTTGGACTGCGTGAAAACATGAATATTAACAACCAGGATGAAGAAAGGGGAGGAACGATACTGACAGAGAGATAGAGAGAGAGACATGGTAGAGATTGGAGAATTAAAGAAAGAATAAAGGACATGAAAAACAGATTTAAGAAATGGGAGACAAGAGGAGAAATGATGAGCAAAAAGGAAGGAAGAAAGAAAGAAAGAAAGAGCATAGTGTGAGAAAAGAGTGGAAGTGGAGAGTAAATGAGGAAAGTAGAATGTAAGAAAGATGAAAGAGGAAGAAAGGATGAGAGAAATAAAGAAAGAAAGATTAAAGAGGAAAAAGACAGAAAGACATAGAGTAAACAAATATACTGGAACTGAGGATACTGTGGAACTGACAAAGAGGATAATTGCTTTGTTTTGAATTGGCAGGTCAATTCCATCATCTCATGCTGTCAGCATGTATTAAATGAGCAGCGTGGGGAACTGAGACGCCGGCATCAAGAAAACGTGAAGAGTGTCGGACAGCAGAACCACTGATGCTCTCCCGTCAGCACAGCACAGCACAGCACAGCACAGCACAGCACAGCACTACGCCAGACTGCGTGCCTTGGTGGGTGATTGCTCTGCAGGTAGCTTGGCGCTGGGTTGGGCTGGGCTGGGCTGGGCTGGGCTGGGCTGGGTTGGGCTGGGTTCAACTGACAACTACTGCGACGATGGTCTGCACCTGGCCCAGTGAGGACAGCGACTGCACCTGGCCCAGTGAGGACAGCGACTGCACCTGGCCCAGTGAGGACAGCGTCTGCACCTGGCCCAGTGAGGACAGCGACTGCACCGGGCCCAGTGAGGACAGCGTCTGCACCTGGCCCAGTGAGGACAGCAACTGCACCTGGCCCAGTGAGTACAGCGACTGTGCCGCTGCTGGGTCCAGCAATGGAGGAGGAGGGCGAGGAGGGAGAGGCTTCTGGCTGCACGGGGAATCATTTGCTGTAATACTGCCTCACAGCCAGAGGATCCTCCTTGTTTGTTTGGATTAATTGGTGTCTATGCTGTTCGCATGCTGCTGTGGGGCCTCTGCTTTATTACTTTATTATTGGTCTTTAGTTTCAATACACACCATGGTTTGGTGGTATTTCATTTTATCTTTATTAAATGATGCACACACGTACACACACACACACACACACACAGATGTATATATATATAAAGAAGCACTTGTGCAGCATGCACAGCAGCAGTATAGGGGGAGCAGAGCTCATTGTGGGAGTTGAGTTGAGACTCCAGCACTGACAGTCAGCTGTGTGCTCAGTAAACAAACCAAGAGCAGGAGCCAGCGTCCACAGCCAGCTCATTAAACTCTACTAACCTGCCTCCCTAATACCTGCCAGAGCCTTCCGTGACCCACTGCACACACACACACACACACACACACACACACACACACACACACACACACACACACACACACACACATACACACACACACACAAACAAACATGTACACAACAACACACACAATCACAAATAAAAATACACAATCATACATATGAACACACACAAATACTGACAGATACACACACACAAAGACATTGACAACAACTGCACACGCAAAGCTTACATACATACAAACATGCACACACACATACACTCTGATGTGTGTATGCGTGTGTGTATGTGTACGTGTGTGTGTGTGTGTGTGTGTGTATGTGTGTGTGTGTGTGTGTGTGTGTGTGTGTGTGTGTGTGTGTGTGTGTGTGTGTGTGTGTGTGTGTATGTTTGTGTGTGTGTGTGCAGCACAATACACCTGTTTAATTGCTGAAAAACTCTTCCCATTCCCCTTCAGACCACACAGATGCTTCCCCAACCCCAAGGGCTGCTGGGAAGTGAGAGATAAGCCCCGGAGTGCTGGATTTAGTGCCAACCAGACCGAGAAACAGAGACAGAGAGAAAGAGAGCGAGAGAGAGAGAGAAATGTGGGAGAGGGAGAGAGAGAGATGGGGAGAGAGAGAGAGAAAGACATGACAGAGAAGACAGATGGATACAAAAGTAGAGGTAGAGAGCAATAGTGCAACAGAAAGAAAGAGAGACAGAATAAAACCAAAAGCTTGGAATAGACAGAGGAAGAGAAAGAGGAGAAAGGAAGAGAGAACAATATTTGAAACTCCCATGTACTTTGGGTGCCTTGATAAACTTCATATGAATGCTGTGGCAAAATAATTGTGTTTCCTTCAAAGTCTATAAGCTCAAATAGGCATCTCACAAACACACAAACATCCACCAACCCATATGTAAACACACATGCTAACAAACACAAAAAATCACCAACCCATACGCACACACACACTTCCACTGACAGACACGCCTGTCAAACGCATCACTAACTGTCCAACAGCCGTCATGGAGTGAGCTAGCATTAGCAGCGCAACAGTGTGGCGGAGTGAGCTTTCTGGGCGGACGCGACAGCCTCAGTAATGGGGCCCAGTGCGCCATGGAAACAGCAAAACACCATCTGGAGCAGGGGCTGCCTTCTACTCCCCCAGGATTTCTGGACTGCCCCTGCAGCTCCGAACAGAGTCAAACTGCCCCCTTCACACACATAAGTCTCACATCAGCGCTCGCTAGCCCATGCTAGCATTAACATGGTACAGCAAGCGACCTTATCCCCTGTGGTGTGGTGACACAACAAAACCAGCATTATCTGACGACAAGACTGAGCAAACCAATTACACCGAGCTTATGCTAAATATGCTAATTATGCTAATTAATGCACACGTTATGACAATAGTAGAATTGATTAGAGAGTGACGATCAGTCCGAGAGTTTGACCTGTCCACAATCAACATAGAGGCAAACGCAAACACACAAACACAGGGCCCAGAATGCATCAGTAAATCAAACGAGCGAGACAGACACACACACACGGACACACACAGGAACCATAGCACAACGGTAAACAAAACCTCCCAGCAGGGGGGTGGACAGGAAGTGATGAGTCGACACTTACCGTTTGGACTCTCCTCATCGATGGTGACGATGGTGGCTGGGGGCCCCGCCCGGGACAGCTTACACTCTGTGGATGAGAGAGGTGACAATGACAATGACACACTTTAAAACCCATCACGTCAGGAGAGCACAGGTCACTGTGCTGGATCTTCACATCCCCTGTGGGCTTAGTGTATGTGATTACACAGGCTTAACCCCTCACGACAACAGGGGCAGCAGGGATAACTGGGCTAAGCAACACGTGGGCCGTGGCCACCACCGCCACCGGTCAGCAGGGATGGACAATAACTGGACCTGCACGAGGCCACTATACAGAACATCACCAGTAGGGTGGGATTTGAGCATAGTAGGTTTGGCAGCAGGCATATAAGTAAAGGAGACAGGCAGGGAAGAGGAGAGGAAAGAGGATCACAGAGGCATGATGGGAGACACATGAGGAGTCTGGGCAGCAGCTCTGAAGGGTGGAGGGGAGAGAGGCTGCTGGGGGTGGGGGTGGGGGTGGGGTGGGGTGGGATGCACCAAATAAAAGGCTTGTCCACTCTGTCAACAATAACTACAGCTATAACTAACGACAACTGCAGCTATAATTATACAAGTGTCCTAGGCCAACAAAGACAGCCTCATTCAAGTTGTATCATGATGCATTTCAAATTTGCTGAATTTTAGTGTGCTGATTAGTTTCTATAGTAACAATATCGATCTTTATGTCATAACCCTTATACCATGAGATGTGGATAATGTTGTTGAGCACAAATTATATTCTATGATATTACAGGTATCTGGAGCTGACTGTGTGGACAGGCCTTCTGGGACGGGTGAGGGCAACTAGAGTGGCCATCGGGAGCATGGAGAGGGCATCGGGGGTGAAAGAGCTTTCAATCTTACCCTCATACTGCCAGTCTGTGTTAGTGGCATCGGTGGAGAGAGGGGAGAAAGTGAAGAAGAAGAAGAAGAAGATGAAGAAGAAGAAGAGGAGG
>NC_055972.1:29593032-29618032 GCF_018492685.1 Alosa sapidissima | reverse complement strand
GCTGGTTAAGCACAGTCGCGTGCATATATCCACAAAAATGTCCTCCGAGACAAAAGTGAAGGATTTCCAGTAATTCCTCTCACCTTATGTGGGGTCAGTGGATAAGTGCTAAATTACCGAGCTGCTGGGTGAGAAGACAGCGGAAGCGTTGAGTGGGCTTCTCAGCAGACCTGAACTTTAACACTCCAGCATTCAACCTCATAATTTCTTATGAATGCTGCTGCCATTTATATCCGCCTGTGACATTTAAACCAGCAAAAGTGGAGTGTTCAGTATGTGTGTGTGTGTGTGTGTGTGTGTGTGTGTGTGTGTGTGTGTGTGTGTGAGAGAGAGAGAGAGAGAGAGAGAGAGTGTGTGTGTGTGTGTATTTAAGGACAGGAATTTACAATCAATAAAAATACAAATACCAGACAATCATCTTGGGACTAATTTAAGATTATGTCCTGGATTTGTGTGTGTGTGTGTGTGTGTGTGTGTGTGCCCACTGGGTATTTTTAAAAAGGAGGGAATTGCCTGAAATAGGATTCCCAGTTCTATTGGGATAAGACCAGGATGTTGTCCTGGCGACCATAGCGTGTCATCTTTACCAAATGCGTCATTGTTAGGAAACACTTAAATCCCAGTCTGTGCAAAGAGCAACAAACTGGAAAATCCAATCTGTGCTCAGTGATGAAACACAAAACAGTGTGTTTGATCAGGATGAGCAAAGCCAGAACAACAGTAAACATTGTTAACCCCAAGTGTCCACATCCCACGCCACGAAGCGGCTTTAGCGCTGCTTAGCTTCAAATCTATTACAATTTATACATAAACAAAGACAACCAGTGCACCTCATAAAACAAACATAAAGCTTTATACGTCATAGTATTTTGTTAAAACACTGCACAGATACAAATGCAGTAGGTCACAGACAGACCGATAAAGTTTAATAACGTTTAAAGTAATATAAACGTCTGTTTAAACCCCTAACTCACAGTTTCAAAAGGTGCACCAGGTCATGACTGAGGCTGTGTGAAACAGCTGTCCAGACTGTTTCCACACACTGAAACTAGACATGATCGACCCTATAAAAAGACAGGTGTCCATGCTTGATAATTATTTTTTGCGTGTGTGCTTTGAAGGCCAGTCTCAACCGGACTCCTGCCGTGGGGACACCTGGCCTGAGTTATCAAGAAAAAGGCTAAGAATCAGCTGGTGCAGCTTTAATTCTCACAGAAATAGGTATCGTCATCTTCTGGCAGCTCCGTCACACATTAGGGTGCGCTGTGTGAGCACTGCCATCCCTGGGGATTTCAGAGCTGAAAGACAAGAGAATGAGGATTGGCACAGTCATCGCCTGCCGCTCACTCACTGCTAGTTTTTACACACACAAACACAACATCAGGGCCCAGAAAGACCCCAATACGGTGGGTGTGCGTGAGGACAAATCCTCCTCTCTTGTCATACACATACCCTCAATATGACTTCTCTAACAAAGCAGAGGATAGCATAGAGTGGGTGGACAAGAGGAGAGAGAGAGAGAGATCACAAGAGTGAAAGAGAGAGAGAGAGAGAGAGAGAGAGAAGGAGGGAGGAACAGAGAGAAATGTGATCACAAGAGAGAGGGACAGAAACAGAAAGAGAGAGGATCATTACGAGAGAGAGTGAAACAGAGAGGGAGAGAGAGAGGGAGAAGGGGGAAGAGAAGGCCAGGATTAGAGGTTGATTGGATTGAGAGCGGGCAGTCTGTAGTGGTTGTACCTATGATAGGACTAGAGGGACGTCCTCTCCTCCACCTCCTGGGTCACTTGCATACAGTATTCATCATCCACATACCCACTCGCATGCGCACACACACACACACACACACACACACACACACACACACACACACACACACACACACACCATATCCCACATAACATATGGAAAGTCTTTCTCAAAGACACACGTTTCTTGGCAGTAGTTGGATCTGGTAGTGGCAGTAGTTGGATCTGGTAGTGGCAGTAGTTGGATCTCTAACATTACCGGTATTCCTTTTTTTTTTAACAAAATTAAACAAAGTTTCATAAATCAGATTTATCAAAGTAGCCTTTGTTTACCTTCATGGCTGCTTACACACTATTAGCAACGTCATAAAAAGGCTAATGAGATGATCATCTAGAAAGCTTGTTCGTCAGAGGGGTGTATAATTCTGCCCTGAGCTCTGTCCTACTTTGCTCTCTGTGAACACAGAACTCAGACACCCTGGCCCAGCCAGAGAACATCTGCTAAATGGATAACACTTACACAGTGCCTCCGGTCAGATCGGTCAGATAGCAGAGTACAAGCTACTGTCAAATAAAAATCATAATCTCATTTAAACTCAAACGGGTTCACTTGGACTTGGAATAGGACGATCTTTTGATGGGAATGCAAGTGGGATATCGGGTCAGCAAGAAACTCTGACCCACTCTGATCCAGCTCACATCCAAGGCAAGAAAAGAAAGATCTGAAAGGACTTTTGCCAGGCAGTAAAGGTTTAGGAGGGAGTTTTGGCAGACAACAGATCTGTTCTGCTGAAGAGATATGAATCAGAGTGTTTTTTTTCTTTAATTCTGTTTCATTCTTGTGTTATTGGTGCCACAATCCCCACTCCCACACCCACACTCTCTTTACTCTCACCTCCTCTCTACTGTAAATGCACTCATTCTTTTCATACATCCTCTGACCGGTATGAATTCTTGTTTTCATTGCTAACTGTCCTTGGGAAGCACTAAGCTGGAAAAAAAAACACAATATCTGTGAGCTTTTTTGTGAGAAGTTTTCTGATACGCATGTAAAGTTCAGTGCTGGGCAGTGATGGCTGGGCGATATGGCTAAACACTGTATCACGATATAAGCATTTCATATCAGTCAATATCGATAATTATTGATTTTTTTTTAAAAAAAATCAAAATTTCAGATAAGGACCAGAAGGAAAAAAAAGTTAAATTTAAACACTTTTATTTTAAACTTAACCTTCCTCTGATTTTAATCACCTCAGTTATCAATCAAAGCAAACAGGGAAAAGAAAGAAAAGTACTTTCCTTCAAATGTACTTAAGTATCGAAAGTAAAAGTCTTAAAATGTATTATGACTAACACAGTTGCATTTACCATTTTTTAAATGATTATGCACAGGCATAGGCATTCCTTGAGCCTTTCTCCTTCATTCAAGGACAAAATCAAATAAGAATTGTTGTATGTAAAAACTAAAAACAAACTAATCTGATGTCTTATCTTAGATACTTCAAAGTAACCACTTTTTGCTTTGTTGAATGTTTTACACTTTCGGACCAAATCAAGACTTTCCCTTTTGTGTTTGATAGTGTCAGATTGTCTATCATTGTCTATCATTGTATATCTATCTATAATTGTCTATCATTGTCTATCATCATTTGGTCGATGGCGTCATGAGACTAGTTATGGTCAAGAGGTCAACAAGGTAGTAAATAGTGGATATAACAATCACATAGGTTAGGTAACACCATTATTTAAAGATTTACTTAACTTAATAGAAAATATGCATGTATATGGACAGTCTTTTTTCCAAAAGGAAGTTCAGCTGTACTTCAGCTGTCACAAAATGTAGTGGAGTAAAAAGTAAGATATTTGGCCTAGAAATGTACTGGAGTAAAAGTTAAAAGTTTAACAAAATTGAAATACTCAAGTAAAGTACAGTACAGATACATAAAAAATGACTTAAGTACAGTAATTGAGTAAATGTACCCCAGTAATGTCTGCCACTGGTCCTCCTGGCTGACTGATCCCTTTGTGTGGGTGCTGCTCTACCTGCTGCTCTATCACATTTGCATATTTTGTATCTGTCCTTCTCCTTCTGCTGTTTTCTCTGTTTCTCTCTCTCTCTCTCTCTCTCTCTCTCTCTCTCTCTCTCTCTCTCTCTCACACACACACACACATACACAGACACACACACGTACAGTACACAGACACACACACACACACACACACACACACACACACACACACACACACAATGAGAGACAGAAAGGGAGGGGAAGAGAGAGAGGGAGAGAGAGAGAGAGATTGTGTTTGTATTTGTGCATTTGTGTTTGTGTCAATACATTCCTTTTGTGACAAGAGGCACAAGGACGTGACCAAAAAGCAAGTCAGCAAGTCAGTGCAATGTCCTACAGACACACACAAAGCCACACAATCACACACTCCCAGCTCCACATTGCTCCGACCTTCCAAGGAGCACAAACACACCATCAATGTGCACCCCATTCTGCACTTGAGGACATCCTGTCTCCTCATAATGCTTTGCTGAGCAAGCTACAAGCTCAAAACCCATACAGCCACACCACTTTGTTCCTTAAACACCACATGTGACACAGAGACATGGGACCCTGGGACCACTTCTACAAAATGATTAAATCAAATCACTGTTGTATTACTATAGATTGATGTAGTATTAATTGATACTTTTTTTAAAAGTATATTTTTGGGGCTTTTTGCCTTTATTTGTATATATAGGACAGTGAAGAGTGAGACAGGAAGTAAGTGGGAGAGAGAGATGGAGTGGGATTGGGAAATGACCGCAGGTCGGATTTGAACCTGGGTCCGCGTGGGCACTAGGACCCGTACATGGCATGAGCATTGAGCCTGTTTTGCCACAGCTGCCCCCTGTATTAGTTGTTACTTAAGGTCTCCTCTTGAATGTTATTCCTCATTTTTGTAAGTCACTTTGGATAAAAGTGTCTGCTAATTGAATAAATGTAAATGTGAAGCACAATTTAAAAACACTCTCAGTGTGACCTGCGTTGTTTGACAGCACAGTCCGACGCCACACTCAAATCTCGCAGCCTCTGACATGGGAGACAGGAGAGTGCTAGCAAGTAGGCTAATACCCTGCGGGTGGTAACATCTGTCGTAAGTGTGTCTCTCACTGTAAGGTGGCAGGGGGTGAGGATTACTCACTGCACAGATCGGAATTGGCTGGCTAATGTTACAGTAGCTCTAGCGTACGAGTGTCAGTGAGCGGTGTAGGCTACTGTGAAGAATGCGCTCCCAATGACAGTGAGCAGTGTAGGCTACTGTGAAGACTGTGCTCCCAATGACAGTGAGCAGTGTAGGCTACTGTGAAGACTGTGCTCCCAATGACAGACTAACATTCCATTACATTTACATTTCATTTAGCTGACGCTTTTAACCAAAGTGACTTACTAAAAGGGAACAATCAAGGTACAGTGAATGTGCAGCAATAAGTACTACTCGCAGAGAATTGAGTGATCGTTCTAGTAGAGTTAAGTCAAGGTAAGGGAAGCAGAAGAGGGATAGTCAATTGGTGAGTGCTAGATTAAGCATGTCCAGTTGGTAGTGCTAGGAGAGGAGGTACTCTCGGAAGAGCTGGGTGTTGACAGGAGTTTTATGAAGAGGGGCATTAGCTCTAGCGCATTGTGTTGACGACGTGGTCCAGCACCAGCCACGAACCCACAAACTTGCACCACTGGCCTGGAAGGCTGGCGTGCTAGCAAGGAAGCTAACAGCTACGGGTGCTAGCGTCTTTCGTTAGCCCATCTCTTGAGACATACTCACTACCAGAAAGGCTTACTCACTGCACAGACTCACTGCACAGAATACATTATTTTCACCAATCAACAGTCTTCTTTCATTTTCACTTGATTTTTGAAAACAGCAGGAGTCATTTAATAGAATGATATAATTATTATAAAACTCAAGGTAGGATAAGTTGTTCACAGTCAAACATTCAAATGTGAAGTTGTTTTTACAATGGACCGTGACATTTTTTTTAGAACGCCTCTGAGCATTAACACTTCACTGAGTAAGATAATTAAACAGAACACCGCCCAATGAGAGGCCTCTTGATGAATGTTTATTAGGTTTAGGATAAGGTGCTTTTAAGTCGACGGTGGCAGCGCTGCCTGGAAGACGACGTTGGGGGTATAAAACACCATCGAGCATCCCCAATCCTCATGCAGGTAGGTAGCACGGACTCACCTTCAGTATCCTGGGCCCAGACAAGGGAGAGTGGAGAGAGGAGGCTGACGCCAATGCCCAGCCATATCCACAGCCACGGCCTCCGCATCTTCACTCGATCCTCAGAGCCTGTAGGGAGAGTAAGGGGAAGGCCTTCCTTAAAACATTATCCTCACATCCTCACGCTAATACAATACACAGAGCACTAATATTCCCCAGTCTCAACGAAGGAAAGAGACGGACAGAGAGACAAAGAGAGGGGGGGGCAGAGAGTAAAAGAGAGGGAAGAGGAGTTAGAGATAGAGAAATGGCAAGAAAGAGAGATAGAAAGAAAGAGAGCAAGAGATAGTGAGAGATTGAGAGAGAGAAAGAGAGCGAGAGAGGGGGGAGAGAGAGAGAGGAGAGGAGAGGAAGGTGTCTGAAGACAACTGTCTCCATAGAACCTGTGCACATCATCAGTAATCCTTACAATATCATAGAAAAACAATTAACCACAAGACAAAGCCGGGATGATTTGCCCGGACAATGGCTAGCAGTCACTGTCTGAGCCCAGGTGTCCAGGCCTGTGGAGGCTGACTGGGTGCTTTGTGTGTGTTTGTGTGTGTGGCAAAAAGGGTTTCAGAACTGTAACGCTCTGAATGATGGGATGGACACCACATTTCTACAGAAATGCCAATACAACAGTCTGAAATATCTGACCATGACATATGGCAGAGCTTAAGAGAGAGAGGGAGAGGGGAAGAGAGAGGGAGAGAGAGAGGGGGGAGGGGGGGGGGGCAGCAGAAAGTAAAGGAGGTTTTTACTGTAATTAAGTGAGTCAAAGAGAGGAAATGAAAGAGAGGCAGAGAGGGAGAGCAAGAAAGTGAAGGATGTTTGGGCTGTACCCGAGAGAGAAGTAGGGAGAGACAGAGGAGAAGAGACAGTTCGAGGGGGAGAGATGTTATTTACTCTGAGACCTGCACAGCGGAGAGTTACAGACTCAGAGATTTGTTTGATGATGTAAGACAATTGTCAGATTTAGTCATCACCTGGCACCCTGGCTCACTGTTGCACATACACCAAATTAGTCTGCACACTGAGGGCCTCTGCGTGTGTGTGTGTGTGTGTGTGTGTGTGTGTGTGTGTGTGTGTGTGTGTGTGTGTGTGTGTGTGTGCTCCTCTATCTGTGTGGGCATGTTTGTGTGCACAGGACTAAGGCTCCTTTATGACGCCAGAAGACGGTGGATGTGAGAGGAATTTCATCAGCTTTTTGGGGCCTGTCTGAGCACTGAGCACTGTGTTAAGGCCCCTTCAATCTCTCTCTCTCTCTCTCTCTCTCTCTCTCTCTCTCTCTCTCTGCCCACTCCTGTGGCCTCTGCTGACTGACTAACCTTTGCTCTGCTATCCCCCAGAGGCCTCGGCCTCAGTGCAGTGGACATTCGACAGGCCGCAGCTCAGCCCATTGCCACCAGCGTGCACAGAAAGCATGAGATCAATTTGTCAGATGCAGGTAGTTTTCACGCTCTCCCTCCTTTCCTCACTTACTCTCTCTATCCTTCCCTCTTTCTCATTCTTTCTCTGCCTCTATCCATTCTTTTATCTGTTTCTGAAGTGGAGTCTTTTAAGTGAAAGGCAGATGGGTGGGAAGAAAAGAGATATGTCAGATCACCTTCATCCTCCAGAGAGAGAGCTCTATGCTTTGGCAACACTATTTCCTTTCAAATGGCCATGCACATTGAATTACATTGAACTGAACTGAGAGAGAGAAAGAAAGAGAGAACTTTCTGACTCTGTGACTAATGCTGAGACATGGGCAGAGGGTGTTATTTTTCAATACAATACATTTCTCAACACTAAGTTCACTTCTTCTAAAACCTTCAAACCATCTCATACAGGCTCATTCAATCACGACACATGCCAATCAACTCTCCACGCAAGAACACATTCACAACACAATGACCAAACAAGTAACAATGCCTCAGAATTGCTCATAGTTGGGTCAATGATGCATCTTTTTTAGCTTTAATTTTAACCTTCACCCAGGTTATGCCTCATGCACAAAACCCGCTTCATTGCCATCTCAATACAACAACGTGATTAGTTGAGCTCTGTATTCCATACTTACCTACATTAAATATTGGTTTAATATTGCAGGTTTAACGGCTTTATCACATTCGCTACAAGAGGCAGAGGCAAAGTGACCAGCTGCCATTCATTTTCAATCAGAGTTGGCATTTTACAGCACCAAGAGGCAAGTGGTCATTATGTCGCCTGCTGAGCGGGGCCAACATAGACAAGAAGTCTATTTTATGTAAATGCTGACCGATGTGACACAGCGACTGCCAGTTTAAGTGAAAGCAGCGTGACATACATTGCTTGAAATGTCACTAACAAAGAAATTATCCAAGATGGCAGAGCCAACTCATAAACGTCTATATAAAACAAATAAGTTTAGTTTTTTTGCCTCTACATTTGGTCAAAGTTAGCAAGAAATAAGCGTTATTAAATCTAAAAACGCAGTTTTTGTTACCAAAAAATACATCTGAGGTGATGCGCGTTAGCAAGCCACTACCTGCAAGGCACAGCTTTGTTGATGAGCTAGTAACACCCACTCAGCAGCAAGTTTCTGGAGATGCCTGTCTCTTGTAGCTAATGTGACCACTCTCTGTCTCTCTCACTCTCTCTCTCTCTTAGTCTCTCTCTCTCTCATTACTGTGAAAGAAGACTTTCTTTTCCAGGGGAGGAATCTAAGCGGGGGCCTGAGAGTTAAGCACAAAACGGTGGGATTCCAGTTACCATGACACCCAGCTGGATGACAGGTTCTTCTGCTCAATAATAATAACATATTCATGATAACAACATTTTTATTCATGCAACCCTCCACCATGACAAGTTCCCTTAACAAAAGACACAGAACAACAAAATACATGTCTAAAACAAACAAAAGAGGGGAGATGGGGGAAAATAATAGTGAGCAAAATCTGCCATATCTTTCACCAAGATCAGTCTGAAATCGCAGATGCATTGATTCCAGTTGGGTATCTGATGTACAGTATGATATATGTATGAGGTTGAGCAGTGTGTGTGTGTGTGTGTGTGTGTGTACATACAGCCAGTAAAGGGGAGGGCTGAGAACCTTTAGCAGAGTGTTGATGCATGCTAAGGTCACAGTCATTGGTAAAGCAGCAGGGGTGAACAGCATGCCCTTTCCTTTCCTGCTCTTACTTCCCCTCTCATCTCCTCTCCTCCTCTTTTCTCTCCTTTCTTTTCTCTCTTCCCCACTCCACTTCACTCCTCCTCTCTCCTCTGCTCCTCTCCTCTCCACTCCTCTTCCTTCCTCTCTATTCCTCTCCTCTCCCATTATCTGTCCTCCTCTCCTCTCTTCTCTACTCCTATCCTCTCTTATCTACTCCTCTCTTCTCTACTCCTCTCCTCTCTTAACTCCTCCTCTCCTCTCTTTGTCCTCTCCTCTTCTCCTCACCATTGAACTTCACTCCACTCTTCTCATCTCTTGTCTTCTCCTCTCTGCTCTTGTCTTTTCTCCTCTCCTCTCCTCTCCCTCTTCTTTCCTCCCCTCCCCTCCCCTCACTGTGGACAGAGCTCCTCTGCTGCCCTGTCCAGTAGTGGTGATGGACATCACAGTGAAGCCTTACCCAGCCTCCAGAGCACACACTCATTTCCTGCCTTCAGCTTTAACAACGCATTACATTTATTCATTTCTCTGAATAATTCAGACATCATGGGATTTGGGAACCCCGAGAAGTGTCACTTGTATTGTTCATGAATCTGAGCTCGACCGACACTGCACACCAGGAATTTCTGGACTTTAGACTAACAATGGTCTGCATTGTGGAAGTGCTAAGTCGTCCCTTGACTGCAGACATTCTTCAGCCCTTTCAAGCGTGGTTTTTTAGCCTCCTGTTTGACACCTGGCCTGACTTTCACGCTAGTCAGGAGAAACCGCTGAGTCGCTCTAACAACCGCTGGCCCGGCCCATTTATATTATGATCCAATAACATCATTAATATAGCCGCTGATTCAAGCCCTTAGCCAGAGAAAAAATTGCACGCCATCATAAATCAGTCTCCGGGCAACCATTTTCCCATAAACAAGGGGGGAAAGCACTGCTGGCATCAACAATATGGGGAGCAGAAAACAACGGGAGCAGAGCGCTAAGACTTTAAAAAGCGCAGATCAGCCAAATGCACTCAGTGAACAGACCTTGAGTAAGTGTGAACAAATCAGCACGCTCATGCTTTCAAACAGCACACAGCCAATTGACCGCAGAAGAGGACTATCAAAAATGTTTTTAAAGTTAAGATAAAACAACAACAACTTTTTTTAGAATTTAATGATAAACATTACCCAATTGCTTTAACATACCTACTGTACAGTTGTGTCAAAGTTCAAAATCCCTGTGCACAGCCCTTCTTTTTCCAGGTGTTGATGATGTGCAGTAGAAATACTGAAACCTCAAAAACTAGTTTACATCGCACACTGGAGGATATATTTTTGCTGATTTAATTTGCTATATACCCACAGTTGTGCTTTTGGTTTGAAACATATCAAAATTAAAATGAGAATAATCTTCAGACAGATGAATAATAATTTGCACAGCTACTAATTTATGGCTTTGTAATAGTTCACGGGCTCTGGTATCCCAGGGGGATCGGTTTGCTTTTTATCATATAAAATAACAAAATCAACATGTGTGGACACACACACACACACACACACACATACACACAAACACACACACACACAGACACACACACACACACACACATATTTTACTGGAATGTCTGGCAAAGTTGCACACACCTGCATGCAAAGCCACACTATACTAACACACACACACACACACACACACACACACACACACACACACACACACACACACAAACACACAGCTCTGGTAAGACAGACAGAGTGAAAAGGGTAAAGCTAACCGGCTAACGGGGGCTCTGCAGCGTGAAGGGGCTCAGCAGCTCATTAGCCCAAACTGAGCGGATGAAGCGGCTGTGTGTGGGCCGCAGTCGTTAACGCAACTCAATAAACTAATGGACCGACCGGTTCTCAACGACCGACCCACACCTCGGAGTCAGAGTAAAACCCAGACACTTCACTCACTCTTCAGCGTCACACATTAAAACTCATCCACTCACTTGTCAAAATGACAGCTCAGAACATCCACTCACTCTCCAAATCACAACACACACAATCAAACCTATCCAATCACCCTCCAAATTACCGCTCTCCGTCAGAATACAACTCCTACACACTCATCCTCCAACTCACAGCACACAGATACAAACTCTCCAAACTATGGGCCTATACTAGTGAAATGCACTGGAGCCAATTTGACATTTCTGTGCTGAGAGGATGTTTTTTTTTCCTTTTTGCTTTAGTCTTAATGGATGTATCAGAGCAGAGTGCTTTTTATGTCTACGGGCAGGCAGGCATTCCATTTCTTCGACATCACGTCAACCAGACAGCTGACAAGTGATTTTCCCTGTGTCAACCAGAAGAGAAAATGACTCAGCAGTGTAGCCTGTGGTGGTAGATAAAGAATTTTGCCAATACAGTATGCCCAAACTTCACATTCCTCAAGACTCGCTAGGCCAGGGCATGTCAGGTCATAGGCGTAAAATATGGGGGTGGGGTAGAGGGGTGCGAGTCAGCTCAGGCTTGTGGGTGCACTTCCCAAAACCACTCTTACTGTAAACAAGAACCACCTATTAAATGATAAAGGCACTGTGTCTTTCAGCTAGCATGGCAGTTGTTTTTCAATGCAGCATTCAGGACTAAGGAGGCACCTTGTCTTAGCTGAATTACTGAAGCTAAGCAGGTGTGGGCCTGGTTAGTACTTGGATGGTAGACCTCCTTGGAAAACCAGGTTGCTACTGGAAGTGGTGTTGTTGGGTGGTTAGTAGGTGGCACTCTTCCCTCTTCCCCAAAAAGATCGATCCCAATGCCCCAGTGCAGTGACGGATATACTGTATTGTAGGAGATGCCGTCCTTCGGATGAGACGTTAAACCGAGGTCCTGACTCACTGTGGTCATTAAAGATCCCATGGCACTTAGATAGTGTGAGAAAAGCGCTATATAAATGTAACTTGAGTGTTGAGAAAAGCGCTATATAAATGTAACATGATGATGAACATGGGGTAGGTATCTTTCAGGCACGGCTTTCATGGAATTCCCTCTCTTTAGCATAGCTTCTAGGCTTTAACTGCAGCAGACATAACACTTATATCGTAACACTTCTATACACACTTTAACGGCTTAGAGCGTATATATTTAAACCTTCAAAGGGACCACGTACACACACACACACACACACACACACAAACACAAACACACGTAAGTGTGAAAGCATGAAAGCAAACACTGAATAAAGTGAAGTTGTCAGTTGATGAAGAGATGGTGGCAGATTGACTGGTTGCTTCTGGCTTCATGTGTCGCCCCCCGTTGTGGTTTCATTTCATGTGTTTGTTTCTTTACCCAAACAAAGAATTGAGCGGCAAGAGACTCAAATCAACAGCTACTGATTATCTGCCTGGGGTTTGCTGACTTTCTGATTGACTAAACAAACTGATTGATCCACTCTACCAGTTTACAACTGCCAATTAGAAACACCCTTGAGACCAAATCAAAATGGACAAACACAACTATTCTACACAGATTTATTTAGTCAAAACCAATGGCCTGGCTGGTGAAAAGCTATGGGGGCAGATTCCAAATAAAACAGTATTCTAAAGGATGCTTTTTACAAGCATTAAGATAAACGCATCCCTACAGCGGTGCTGAAATGCACTTGATTATATGAATTTTGGCTCAAAATGCTGACCTGATCATCGAGACAGCGCCCAAGAGAAGCAAAGAAAGAACTCTCCTCCATAGCCTGCTATCTATCAAGTTTAAACCATGACTATGTCAAACCAAAGGACAGTGAGGAAGTTCCATTTCAGACCAAAGTCATTATCTTCCCTTCACTTGAAGAGTGATTATAATCTTAACACACCATACCATTAAAAGGGATTATATGTATAAAAAATCGACATGCCTTGACCACATTATCTTTGGGGATCTAAGTGTCTCAGTAGACTCCATATGTCCTCTATTTATGAAAGTGAACTTCAGGCGATCATAATTTGAACTGTCAGCAGAGCATCCCTTGCACCAGATGTTACAGTACATTCTCTCTTCCACCAGGGACGAGTCCTCAGTGATCTCTCTTTCTCTCTCTTTCTGATTGTTATGCCAACTTTGAGAGTACGGAATGCCCTTAACACACACACACACACACACACACACACACAATTTCAGTGATGTGTATATTTCCAGAAAGAGTAGGGGAAATGATAGGCAGAGAAGCGTATTGAAAAAGAATTAAAGGGGAGGGAAGAAGACTCAGATCCACAAAGGAAAAACAGGCGCCTGACAGGAAAACTATAGCCGACAGCTATTAAGCTTCTCTGTTGGGGCCCGCAGTGTTTTGCTCTCTGTGTGTCTGTGTCTGTGTCTGTGTGTGTGTGTGTGTGTGTGTGTGTGTGTGTGTGTGTGTGTGTGTGAGCAGACCTCTGCTCTTCAGATAATGCATCACTTAGTGAGACCAGGAGCTCAACAGGCCAGAGTCAACACTGCAGTCAACCTGGCAACCACTGACAAAGAGTGGGATATCACACAACACAACACAACAGACACACACACACACACACACACACACACACACACACACAAATAATGAATGATAACTTCAGCAGCTGGATATGACCAACCAGGGACTCCTTGTCAAAAAAATATTGCTTCCATCATTACTGACAACCTCCATGGCTTGTTAAGCCGCAGGAAGACTGAACACTACAACCTGCAGAGAAAGCATCCACTGCAAGTGAGGGGAAAGGCCAGTCTTTCACTGGTTCAATTGGACAGTCCTCTCTAGATTTAATGATCCGCTCTGACCCAGCATCGTAAGGCAGATGGATGTAAGAGGCCAGAGTATAGTACACCACCCAACCTCCGAATAGCAGCTATAAACAGACACAACCGACAACGATTCTCCCTGATATCCCACACGGGGATTTTTCACACATGGTTTCCATTTTCTAAAACAATCTAATTGACTGCTGTGTGCGTGTATGTGTGGTGTGGTGCAGAAATCAAGCCTGTCAGAGTTAAGCCAATCCCTATCGACACACCAAATGCTCAAGGGGATCAAGCCTCAAAGCCACTGTCACTCTCTCCCTAAAGCCAAATATGCAGCACTGGGACCTGCAACCATCACCACTCCTTTCCTCAGCTCTCCTCCCTTACTGTAAAGCTTGCTGTGCGCCGAACACTGAAATGGTGGTGCTGGCACATTCTATTGCCTGGCCATGCACAGCAGCGGCAATGTGAATGTTGTCACAATCGGTTATAAAACAAAGGATTTTGATGAGCGGCACGGACAGAAATAGAGCTAAATCGTAATCAGCGTGTGAGTGGTGAATGGGTTCTGTGCAGGTGTGCAGGTTAGTAATAGAAAGTAGTGAAAATAAACATCGCCAGCAGACTGTAATGCACTCTTGTCAGTGCCAGCCAGTGTGCATTCGGTTTAATGCGCTAGTCTTAACATTAGCCTGCTGGCTGTGGAGTCCACACACACACACACACACACACACACACACACACACACATAAACATACACACACACACACATAAACATACACACACAAACGCATACACACACATAAACACACACACACTCACGCACGCACACACGCACACACAAACACACACAAAGGGGTAGAGGTTGAAGACTTTGGTCATTTAGTGGTCATTCTTGCAGTGACTGGTACATACACAGTAAGTCTGGGCATAATGCTCTATTTTAGGAAATAATTTTGTGTGTGTGTGTCTGTGTGTGTGTGTGTAGAGAGGGTGGTAGAGAGAATGAAAGACTCACAGACACATACATAAACACATATACATGTACACACACACACACACACACACACACAGTAAGTGAGTGAATGAGTGAATGAGTGGTTGAGTGTGTGTGTGTGTGTGTGTGTGTGTGTGTGTGTGTGTGTGTGTGTGTTAGGGCTGTGCTTTCGATATCAAAATATCGATATATATCGTATCACCACTTGCGCAATACAGTATATCGTATCAATATCTATATTTTTTATTAAAGCATTATGCTGTGCAAAAATGTATTATTTGTCTGCTGAATTATCTGAACACATACAGTAGAAACACACACACACACAAACACATACAAATACACACACACACACACACAAACACATACATGTACACACACACAAACACATACCGTACACACACACACACACAAACATATAGTGGGAGTCAGGGATGCAGCTGCGTCTGTGTGGTGGGGATGTCCAGCAGGGCTGGTGAGAAAAGGTCAGAAAAAGGACATCATGGATGTAGGAAAGAGGTCAGAAAATGGCATGGTGGCAGCATGGCGGCTCAGCATTGTGAGGGGTTCTTTGAAATATTTGCAGAGATCTGTAATGGCAGCCAACATTGTTTTTCTTTTCTGATTTCTTGGACCTTTGGATGTGATGGCATGTGAGAGAAAGATAGAAAGAAAGAAAGAAAGAGAGAGAGAGAGAGAAGGTGTTTGTGTGTCTGTTTGTGTGTTTATGTGTGTGTGTGTGTGTGTGTGTGTGTGTGTGTGTGTGCAAGTGCTTATGTAAGAGTGTGTGTAAGAAAGATGGAGGGAGTTTGTCAGTTGCAGCACTACTAGGCAGATGATGGATTGACACTAAACTTTACTGATGGACAGCACATGATGGACAGAATGTCCACAACACAAACCGTCCCAACCCTGGGCACAAACACTCCTATAATCCAGGGAGTCTGCTTATCTTTATTCAGGGCCTGCCAATGGCCTGATTAATTGCTGGTATTTGGTTGCTGAAAGCATCACCGCTTTAACACCATTGTCTGCCTATGCAGATTTATATCAAGGTGAGAATACAAACAACAGTTAATGTCTTCAGGACGAAGAGAAACATTCACTTCAGATCAATGTAAGAGTCAAGTGTGATACTCCCCTTCACACACACACACACACACACCTTCTTATCTGTCTCCCTGTCTGTCTAGTTTTATTTTCTCAGTGTATGGTGAGCGGTGAGGTCCCTCTGGAAGTATGATTTGAGCAGTGCCCCCCCCCTCACACACACACCCCCCATTCCACTTCGCAGAGTCTTACCCTCACATAGCTGTCTCACATGTCAACTAATATTCCGGCAAATTGTTCAAAAATCATGACAATATAATTTGCTATCATTTTACCGATACCTGACACCTTACAAAGCATAAATGTTAATATTGAATAATAATTTTTTAAAAATCCAACAGAGAGATATGCTGTTGTGATGTGTGTGTGTGTGTGAGAGAGAGAGAGAGAGACACACACACAAAGAGAGATATCTTTTTCCTTTTTATCTTGCACTGCTCCCCTTACCTCTCTCCTGCCTTCTCTAGTTCTTTTGTGTCGCTGGATAGAGTGAATATGACAGCGGTGTCACAGGTGTGACTCCAGATAGGATTTGACTGCTTGTCAAGCCCCACGCTCCTGTGACACCATTCAAGCTTTCAGATGAAGTGTCTGCGCAGAATCCATACACTACACCAAGTCCGCTGTGGACCACTTTACAAAAGTCGGCCATCAGTGGACAATGGCTGAGCTTGATGCGGGTGTACCAAGCATGGATAATACAGTCATGGATGACAGTACCTTTTCTCGGACAGTTGTACATATATCAAACACTGACCTATAACAAGCAGGAATAACAGAAGCCTGCTTTGAGGAGGCTGTTGTAAAGGTAAACATGGCGACTGACAAAGGTGGGTCTATGTGAGGTTAGGGTTATTTAGCTAAAGCTGCTCCTGATCTGCAGTACAGAATTGGACTCAGCAAGTGGTTTCAGATGGTATTCCACACCTGGAGAACATTTTTATTATGTCTCTCCATGATTTAGTAGCTGAAGATAATATCTCGCCTCTGGACAAATACAAAGGACTTAAACACTTAAACACAAGCCTGTTAATTATTAGCCTCAGTATAAGTGACACTCCTCAAATAGTCAGGAACAAAAAAAAAAAACAGTGTTGGATAAACATGGATGTTAAGAAATAGTAAAACTGTTTCTAATCTGCAAAGTTTGACAAAAGAATATCCAGAACAGAAGACTAAAAGTGAATTGAAGTAAACTTCCCAGCAAATTGGGCAAAATGTGGTTGTTAAAATGAGACCCTGCTTTGAAGGCCTGTGTTAGCATGTGCGTAAGCCAGCAGACACCAGACACACTGAAAGTCATCAGTATGCGAGCGCTAGCACACTAAATAATTCACACAAGGCCTTCAAATTAGTCCACTCACACACCGCACCACTGTGGAGTAATGTTGGGAGTCCTTGCTCCCACCTACTCCCCGGCGTACGCACGTACACACACACACACACACACACACACACACACACACACACACACACAGGATGTCCTCCATCCTGGCCGCCCTGAAGAGGAACAGAGCTCACACTTGGTTCATGTATTTATTGAAGAGCTCTCAGCTTTGATACAGTTTACATGGAGATGAGCAAGTGCATGGTTTAAGAACACCTCCAAGTAGCAGCAGGTTGCTTCAAGTCAAGTTGTGTACTATAGAACTTTATTCATCTCCAAAAGAACATTTAGTTGTGTAAAAATGCACCTGTCAGTCAGTACAACACAGAACAAAATGCAGCATAATATGCTATTTAAAAAAAGTGCTCTGTGTTTAGTTGCTGCTGAAAACAGAGTCCTTGTTAACACTGTGATGTAAGTTGATGAGGCTGATTTGGGCTTTGTTCTGTCGGAGGTTAGAGGAGGAATCCTGAAGGCTTTGAGTTGTCTTGAATGCAGAGTAGAAGAGTGCACACGGCATACGGCACACTTCCACTGCCTTGCATTGTATTTACGTAATAGAGAGACGGCATGTGGTACAACATGGCATGACAAGAGACCCGACTCGGCACTGCCTGGTTTGGCATTGCTAACTTCAGGGAAAATCTGGACAGCAATACAGAGCACAGACGTTTTTAACGTCACGTCAGAATGACTGTTTCTTTACATTCTCTTGTTTTTTTTTTTAGATATTTTAAACCCAAACACCTCCACACTGCAGCTTTAACAATGACATGGCTGAGTGTTTGTATCTGTTGGCCCTGGCTAGAGGGTATTTGAAATGGGAATCTGAAAGCACGGGAGAAACTCTGGGAGCTGGGGTTCGGGTCGGGTAAGGTTATAATACAGAACGGATTCTGATTTAATTAACAACTGGTCATAAATCAAAACCATACATTAACAATATCTTGTACTAGATAGATGAGTATTAAATAGGGTGACAACACAGTTTTATGACCCATAATGCATTTGGGGTGTCTCTCCACCAATGAGTTATTTTATGATAATTAACATTGTTAGAATGATATTCTTCTAATGCAATGACCACTTTTTCGAGCATTATGCCAACTAACTGTCTGAAATATGTCTTTTTCTGACCAGCAGAAATCCACAGCTGAATGAAAATACAACCCGATCTGGGGACCAGAATGGATGATGATTCACAGAAGAATCAATATTCCCATTTTTTAATATGCAGTTCTTCCTTAGGACACAAGCATATCTGCCAAACAGGAGATGATGTTTGTGTGTGTGTGTGTGTGTGTGTGTGTGTGTGTGTGTGTTACTCTTGGTTACTATGACCGCAGGTCAATACCATCAACATCCTGAGTCACACAAAATAGACCACAGAGAGAGACATGGATGGGAGGAGAGAGAAAGAGAGAGCCATAATTACAGCCTGTACTATATACTTTCCTTAATCTTAAATCTGTAGGCCTTCCCTTCTGTTGGCCCTCTACTTCCTATCCATATGATTCATCCTATAGAGCCAACCCTGTAGCAGGTCCTGCTCTGTTCCACCACAGAAGTGAGTATCTTAAAGCAATACTCTAGTGCCAGGAGTATGCAGTAGCACAGCTTCATAGAGAAAACAAGCATGCAGATCTTCTCTGATTTGTTTTGAATCCTCTGTAAAACAGAGGTACGTAGGTGTCCTTGCCTTAACAGAGGACATGGCCATTCATTCAGAAGCCCGTGAGTCACCGAGGTGAGAGAGAGGCCAAAAGCAGTGAGGCCGCAGCAGCCGCCGGAATGTTCCGCACACGGTTCTGCACACACACTGCAGTGGAAACACAGACACATGCCGCATGGCAATCGCAACATCACTCCCTTAAACGGCATGGCACTGAATGTAATCTGCTGAAAAACAAGGGCTTGGAAAATTGAAACACGTACAACCTCCCTCTCTCTATACCGTTCTCTCTTCCCAGATCTTAATTCCTCTCACACAATCTCTCTCTCTCTCTCCCTCTCTCTCTATTCTCTTCTCCTCTCTCCCTCTGTCTCTGAAATCATTTCAGGCATCACTACCCATGAGTCTCTTATCACCTGATGGGGAATGTGCGCTGAGCTCTGAGGTTTCCGTCGTGCATACGAACGCTCTCATCTTGGCTCAGATACGCCCGGGCCAGTTTACCCAAAATGCACCGGGAGCCCTGAAGCCTGTCATTAGCCCCTTTGGCTTTAAGCGAACCACACAGCACCTTGTTACGACTCCTCAGCAATAACCTGCCGTCGGACAGCAGAGTTCAAAGGTCAAGTGGGTCTGAGACCATTGCAACCAGATGTCACATGTATGTGTGTGCAAGGGATTGTGGGACGTTTCTCTGAGCTGGGAATTGCCTCAGTCATCTCCTGAGGGTGCTTGCTGTGTCGTGGAGAGAGTTTTTTTTTTTCCTATCGGTCAGCAGTCACAAAGTCTGGGGAAGAAACCTCTGCAATGTTCTACAGTGGCACCAATGCAGCTCCCAATTCCACTGCAATCAATACATGTCAAGAAAACGTGTCACTTGACCTTTAATGCATTATAACCATTGTAGACTGGACTGTTTCAAGAATGTCAGCATACAGCGTACTGACACGTTAAGAGGGAATACAAGGTTCAGGGTGCAAACACACACACACACACACACACACACACACACACACACACACACACACCCAAACATGTGAGTATTGAGAAATAGAAGCAATTTACTGGAACAACAGGGATGTTTATCTGTCCATAGATGGCTATATACCATTCAAATGCATTTGAAGACAAAACCAGAGCTCCTACTAATTATAGTGAAAAAAACATGCTTCAAAAACTGGTAAATTGAGTATACTGACTCACGAAAGTGATAAAAGCTCTGTGCTGTCAGCATTGGTTATGTCTGCCAAGCTCACATTTCACCCCAGAGTAGGCTACACTCTAAATACCTACACGTATATAGCCTGGGTGTTCCCATGCTGCCTTGCGCGCGATTTGATTCATGCTGCTAAGGCAGCCTGGAGACCATGGAGCAAATTTTCTGATAGGGAACCAATCACAGAACAGGGGGGAAAGCAAGACGATGATGAGCTATGCACAGACGCATTTGATAGACATCCGTGGCACCCAATAAACGGATCTGGGCATTTTTTTCAAATACGAGAAAATGAACGTTTGGTTCCCAGACCATGTCTCATTGAGAAGTGGTGGCTTTAGCCAGGCTAACATGTATACTTGACAACAGATTGATCGACTGGTTGACGATGGACAGACTGATTTGATGGACAGACTGACAACGGACTGATTGACTAGCCTAACTGACTGACTGACTGACTCAATGCATGAATGAATAAATGAATGAATGAATGAATGAATGGATGACATTTCTACTGGGTTGGTCAGTGGCCAATGGTTTCAGTGTTGTTCCCATGAAAAACGTACTTTGGTCAGAAACACAGAGGTTTGCCCTCATGCCACAGTAGGACCACAGTAGTTTGATCACAGACACAGTTGTGTGGGTAAATTCACTGAAACATAGTAAGAAAGCAGAGAAAATGTTGTTATAGCTGCTTTCCCTTGAGAATTCGGAAAGCTCATCATAGCTCAGCTTGCTCGTTTTTCACTTTGAGATATGGCACAAGGTGATTCAGTTGCTTTTCATGTCATGTTGGTCTGTGCCCATTAGAAACACCTCTAGCCCAAACAAGTCCCTTTGGAGAGTTTGAAGACCACAGTAGACAGCATGGCTAAGGTAACATCAGGCTATCTGACAGGTGGTAAATAAGAACAACACACACACACACACACACACACACATAAAAACAAACACACACTAAGAGAGAGAGGGAGGGAGGTATGGAGGGAGGGAGGGAGAGAAGGAGAGAAACAAATGCATTTCCGGCTATGTGTACACACTCAACCTTAAATAAACCCTGTATACAGTAGCTGCATCCGACCAAAACCGTGTCCTTTGAAAGTCATTAGGCCTACTTATGATAGTCATTACACTGCGATCTCCAGGCTTGTTCTTTGTCAGGTAATATGAGCAAAACGGCTGTAAATGACTTTTGTGTCGGCGCCGCCTGCACTTCAATAAGGGGACTTTAGATTGCAAAAATGATTCAAATTTTAACAAGACAAGAGATGAGGCTCCGGCTACGCATTTCAATGTTAAAAACATGTATGTTGGCGTGAATATGTAATTACACCACAAACTCTCCTGGATCTCGGAGGTGCAAAACACCAAAAGGGTTCGACTATACGATTTCACTTCACTGATGGGAATTCCACCGCGGATCTCGTTCATTTAAGTAGAAGTATCGGTATACAAGCCTACCGCCCATAAGTAATCCGATGATTCAGTGGCAGGTGCCAGGTGTGTGTGTGTGTGTCAGAGAGAGAGAGAGTAGGGGAACTTGAATTATGCTATCTATTCTGACATAAAAAAGAAATTATTAACACAGCTAAGACGAACAGCACCTCAATTAGAAGCATGTTCTGGAAATAAATTAAATAAGGCTTTAATCTAGGTAACACAATTACATTTAATCATTTTGACTGAAATTCTAGATGGTCCTTTCGCAGCTGTCGACGGGGAAACTGATCCGTATACTCCATCAAGACCTGGCAGAACCCATGGGATAACCTATCTGAGATAAGCAGGCTGATAGCCGTCACAGACACACACATGCCTGCTGTGAGTGTGTTTAAAAACGCACAGATGGAAGGTGCCATATTTTATTTAGTTTTAATAATGTCCAACTACCACATGTGAATGTGGATTGTTATGAAGTATTAACGCTACGAACACAAGCTACACATTATAAGCACTCGCAACCTAATTACAGTACTGCGTCTACTACCCTCGCATGTCAGGTGCAAGGCGCTACCTGTAAATTCTCATAAAATGAGCAACAATTGAAAGAAAGACTATGCATGCGCGGAAAAGGTCTGCAGTGTGAAGCTTGCACTCATTTCGCCGACTAATGCTCCACTACACTGAGAAGCAGCACTGTAATACTAACGAGATAACAAGCTAGGTTAATCCGATGTGAAGGTTTTAAACTTCGCTTTCAAGGCTGCTACAACTGGAGCAAGTGCCACATACAGTAGCATAGCATTAGGCTCGCTAACTTTGAATGATGCCATGGCAGAATATGTCGACAGACAGAATGACACTTTGAAAAAAGTCCCCATACACATCCCCAAAGACCTGTAGGCAGAGGATACCATATCTCAACGGGACATCCGGTATCCAATTCGAGTAATCATGTATGGAACAGCTATTATATGAAACAACCAACCAAACTGTATAAAGCATAGACACTGAATGTGTAATCCAAAATAATGGATATTACACGACACTCATTGATGTCCACAAGCACCATCTTTTTTAGGGCATGTATATAACCAAAATCATTGCTTACCATGCTCGTCGAACCAGGCAGATCCAATTCGGACAGGTTCTCTCACACATAAGGCAGTATATGTGCGGATATCTACATGGACACTTAAGCGCACATGCACACATACATTTTATACATTTCTCTCCTTTTCTCTCTCTCTCTCACACATACACACACACATACACACGCTCCCTCTAGCTCCCATCCACTCACGCGCTAGAAAAGGGAAACACGCCGATGCGAGGCTGTCCTCTATGCGAAAGAAGAGCGCGATATCAATTATCGTAGTTTTCCCGAGCGCGCGGTTGACAGGCAACTTCTCGCTTCAATTAGTGGTGAAACCTTGCATTCGCACTGGAGAATCATCTCTCTCTCTCTCTCTCTCTCTCTCTCTCTCTCTCTCTCTCTCTCTTAGTCACTGCACATCACGTGGAGGATGTAATCTTATTACGCCGGACAGTAAAGGTGATCCCGGGTAAGTGCACACCTTTAGGATCCTTAGTTAAGTTGAACGCTATGCTTTTATGGCAGCCTTGGTAGAAGATATATGAAATATACTTCAAAAACTTCATGACATTTATTTATTTTAACAAAACCTTAATGATTAATGTTACAGACCTAAATGGATATTAGTAGTTAAAGACTGCCCATTTATATGTTTTATGTTTCAGCTCTGGGAGATAACCAGCAAAGATTCTATAGAGTCAAAGTCTTTGACCACCAGGGCACATCCCTTCTGGAGTGTCACCTCACTTTGCTACAGCAGTGAAAGGATGATCCTTTTTACAAGTCCACCCCTAGTCCCCAGTCCCCACAACTCAGAGAGACGGGGGGAGGTGTGTGTGTGTGTGTGTGTGCGTGTGTTGAGGGGGGGGTTCTTCAGTGATCTCTTCAAGGTCACTATTGGCAACAGCAGACACCACGGCCCAATTAAGGAACAGCAGGATTTACACAGCGGACAAGGGACAGCGATTTAACTGCTGCCCATCCTCCCTTCCTCCCTCCCATTCAAAACCAGCCACGAAATACGAAATAAGTCCATCAAATGAAACATCTTAGCAACACAAACACACTGTCTTTCTCCACTACATTAAGTTTGCCCGCCGTGGTCAAATGGGTGTTTTTTAAGCAGGCTGTGTTAAAAGAAATACTTTAAAAAGCAACGTTTGCTCAGAATAATGGAAATGCTTGCGTGGCAGACGGCATATATTCGGGTGACTGTGGTGTTAATGTAGTAGCAGGACTGAGAGCACTACCCTGCCTGTACATTAGAACTTAACCTGTGGTGCAAAAGTCACAAAGAGAGACACATTAGGAAATCATTCTCTCACAGATTAAACATATGCACATTAATAAATCATTCCCCCACAGGAAATGAATGAATATAACACACATACACATACACATACTGTAGACACAGATAACTTCCTGATGATATAAAGATGTGTAGGACAAAGCTGAACACACACACTGACACATATACACATGCACTCTTACACACACACACACACACACACACACACACACACACACACACACACACACACCACAAAACACAACATGTTCTGCTGTGTTTAAGCAACCACTTTCCTCTTTTTCCCTCTGTTTCCCTCGTTGCTCATCTCCTCTGTTTTCCTCTCTCTTCTCTTCTCCTCTCCTCTCCTCCTCTCTGCACCATCTGCATAACAATCCCCCAGATCTCTCCAGTCACGTTAACTCTCCATCAGTGCCTGCCTACCTGCTTGCATACTTGTCTGCCTGTCTGCCTGCCTGCCTATGTGCTTGCCTGCATGCCTGTCTGCTGGCTTGCATGATTACCCACCTGCCTGTTTGCTGGCTTACTTGACTGCCTGTCTGTCTCACTTCCTGCTTATCTGCCTCCTTGCCTATCTGCCTGCCTGCCTGCCTGTCTGTCTGCCTGTCTGTCTGCCTGTCTGCCGGTCTGTCTGCCTGTCTGTCTGCCTCCCTGCCTCTCTGTCTGCCTGCTGGCTCCATCTCTGGCTGCTGGAAGCAACCCCAGCCTCTCCAGCACAGGCAGCCTGCAGGCCAGGCAATCTGAGAGTGCTACACGTCCACTTCGATCCTCCCTCCATCTGAAGAAGAGCCATGTGGAGCTGGAGAGAGGTGTAGTCTGCGCTGATGGTGTTGGGAGGAATGAGCTATTAGGAGTTTTTTTTTCTCTCTCTCTCTTTCTCTTTCATGCTGTTGTGAATGTTAGTT
>NC_055972.1:29585532-29588032 GCF_018492685.1 Alosa sapidissima | reverse complement strand
GCATATGTCCCTGTGTTCACTCTAAGTTTGTGTGTGTGTGAGTGTGTGTGCGAGTGCGTGTGCGTGTGTCTTGGTCTCATCTCCCTGTGCTCACTACATCTGGGAGCCCATCCAGCCCTGACCATCTGAGCAGTCTGCTGGACACAAAATCCATCTCACTAAATAATTTCCACTAAGTTAAAAAGAAGAGCCGGCCCTTAAACCCCAATCCAGTCTTTCATAGACACACCATAGAGCACAGAGATAAAACCCCCAGAATGACTCGTCTAAATCCAAACAGTTACCTGTATGCCATATGCAGTATGTTTTACAGGTCTCAACACATTACAGAATACAGAGATAAAAAACCCAGAATGACTAGGACACAATGCAGAATCTACGTTTAAACAGTTATCTGTGCATGACATATGCAGTATGTTTTATAGATTGTGTAAACAATGAGTATGTGACAAAGTTATTGTCACATACTCATAAAGCATTTATCAGTAATGAATTTATTTGACACAAAAGCCAGCTCTACTTTACAAAATAAGTTCAATAGTAATTAAAACAAGCCTGAAGTGCAAAGGAGTGTGATAGAAGAAGATTAAGAACTTTATTTTCATTTCAAGTTAATTAAATATAATTTAACTTTATTATGATTGAAAGAGGCAAGTGGTTGAAGAAAGAGTAAAACAATTTATTATATCTTCAACAATGGTTGTAGAATGCTTCATTGACTTGAATGGGATTGTTTGTTGTTTGATTCAAGTTCAGCGTGTCAACTATCAACTATTTGTTTCTCAGCAAAAGCCACGACGAAACGGTAACAAATGAATGTAAAGAGACATATTGTGGAGTTTAGTACTGTTTGCCCTGTTGGGACTTATTTTCCGATAATGACCGGCGTTCTATACATTATCCCTTACGTAAAACACCAGTGAGGAGGTGTGTGGCGTGGGTGGATGTAGTTCAGTGTGTGTGGAAGTGTTCTGATAGCTCATTATCCTGATGGCTAGTGGATAGAGGCAGAGGGCCAGATGTACGTACATTTGCGAACGTAGCGTTATCAGCGCCATGGACACACCACAGATTGTGAGCGCTGTCAGACCCAAGTTTCCGTCGTATTTATCAATCGTTCAATCCTTAGTGTAAACTGCGCCTTTCTCTGCCCTTCTCCGCCCATAAACGCAATTTACGAACGTCCACAACTGAATGGCAGCGCCTACAAGCGCAGTTGAATGAAGTTAACTGATGACAACATTAAAAAGAATCAAACGTTTAGCGATCATGAAATAATACCATACATGATAAGATGTCAACAAGCAGGGAGATAATGAAGATCAGTAGTTCTACTCAAACTACTTGTGCACGTAGGCTATGGGAGATTGGTCAAATCTAGCAAGTAGGAAAGTTTAAGTGAATGACGTGAAAGTGAAAGTAAGACATGCGAAAGGCCAACGAAAGTTAAGGTTGCTTTTGGTAGTACAAATACTTTCACCACAAAAACTGGTGTTCTAAATAGCGCTGCCATTCAGTTGTGGACGTTCGTAAATTGCGTTTATGGGCGGAGAAGGGCAGAGAAAGGCGTGGATTCTGTTGTCTTTGAAAGGTTCTCTTATTGACGCATTGAACTGCAATGTGGATTAACACCTGCTTTTACAAGGCGGAAGTATTTAGGCGCAGAATAGACGTGCGCTTTCAGGAGCAGTCTTTGTACATACCGCGGAATACATAATTAGGCGCTCTTTACTCTTCCCCTCCCATCTTTTTACGCTAAACTCCCACTTTCCCCTGGATCCTCCCATGAATGCATATGCATGACATGACAATCGCAATCTGCCACTTTCAGCTCCCGCGACAGGCAGTTTGCGCTTTTACATCATTGCGGCCTGTTTGTACATACCTCGCAATGATTTTACACGCACATTGCGAAACAAATACGCCTGAAATGGGCGCAAAAGTACATCTGGCCCAGAGTCTCTTACTCTGCTGGTGTGGGTCCGAATACTCTTGTAGCGTCTGCCAGATGGCAGGAGGCGGGAAAAACCTGTGACTGGGCGGACTGGGAGAGGAGATGATTGAGAGGATTGGCTCATCATCACATTAGCAGTGTCTGCATAGAAAATGCCCTCCTTCATGTGAACGTACATGTGACATGAACAGAGGAAGTCATCTTTTTCCCATCACAGTCACATACAAGGCTGTGTGTGTGTGTGTGTGTGTGTGTGTGTGTGTGTGTGTGTGTGTGTGTGTGTGTGTGGAGACAAGAGGGCCTGTTTGCGCTGGATTTGTCTCTGTGAGGGTTTGGAGAGACTTGGGCCCGACTGACTGGGGAACGGTTCTGATGATGATGGGTTCTGATCAACACTGTCCCGGTTGACTGGGGAACGGTCCTGATGATGATGAGTTCTGATAATCACTGTCCCGGTTGACTGGGGAACGGTCCTGATGATGATGGGTTCTGATCAACACTGGCCCAGCTGACTGCGGAACTGTTCTGATGATGGGAGTTCTGATA
>NC_055972.1:29555532-29570532 GCF_018492685.1 Alosa sapidissima | reverse complement strand
GCATGCACGCACACACACACACACACACACACACACACACACACACACACACACACAGGAGGGGTCAGTGCAGGCCACAGCAATACCTGTCCAAAAAGCTACACAGGTTTTGATGAATGGAACTGAGAGCAAAAATGTCACGCATGTAATGACCAAAACGCCTGACAGCCACCACTGCTCAGGCAGTGCTGTAGAACAGACGTGT
This sequence comes from Alosa sapidissima, assembly GCF_018492685.1. Classification (NCBI taxonomy): domain Eukaryota; kingdom Metazoa; phylum Chordata; class Actinopteri; order Clupeiformes; family Clupeidae; genus Alosa; species Alosa sapidissima. The sequence continues at coordinate 29,570,327 of NC_055972.1, read as the reverse complement.
TGGCGCCAGGTCAGTCACTCTGCTGAGACATCACTCTAGGCTTACATCTGTATTTGGCTACATGCACCAAACAACACCGTCACAGTCACAATCGTTGCCAGACATCTGTATAGTCAGCCACTGACCTTGCCTGCATGAAGAGGGTTAAGGAATGAGGTTGCATATCTTTGTTTCTTTTTAAGTATGTAGTTTTTGTAGTTTTTTTGCCATTTATTGATAGAACTGTGAAGTGACTGACAGGAAGCAAGTGGGAGAGAGATGGTGTGAGATCGGGGAATGACCTGGGTCGGACTCAAATCTGGGTCCCTGTGGGCAATTGGCTCCGAATGTGGTGCAGACGCCCCCCCAGTAGTATGTGATATGGTGCAGATGCACTAAGGTCTGAGGCCAAAGAGGTGTCTCAAGTAAAAAAGGGAAGGTAATGAATGCCAGGTGTGTCCACTATAAAATGTGTGTTATCTCACAGTTTTTAGGACTTCAAAAAGGCTGTACAAAACGTTGGCAGATTAAAAAAATGTCCACTGCATCTAGAAACGCAGTGAGTGGTTTCCTCCTTTCATTACTTCGCAACCTCTACGTGTCCAGCACTTGGCTGAGAAGTATTCAAGGTGTGTGTTCACTCCTCCCGACAAAGAGGCGTCTCAGTCCTGGAGAGTGTGGCATCATGCACTTCAATTCTGAAGAAACGAAGTGAAGGCGGCCAGTGCTTTTGGCTAAACCACAGCCAGAGTCTGTGCAGTCAGTGGCTTCTGCAGCCTGAGCATCAGAACATAAGATAAGCAGCAAGCAGGAAATCAACCAGCCACCTCCAGAACCCATCATCTGGATATCACCACCATTTCTTATAGTTCCTTCCAGTAAATTCACTTTTGACTGAGTGTATTTCCATGTTTTTTTTTTAATCAGTTAACAGTTTTTTCTCACAATTTGTTTTGAAACCAGAAAGGAAGGTGACCTGAGGTAGTGGCTCTTCTTGGAGGGGGTGGGGTGGCGGGTAGCCCTTTGTGTCTGATCTTTTCTGACCTTACAAGAAAGGCTCGCCCTGAATCTAAATTTTTGCTAGCCTCTTATGTCCTGCCCAGGTTCTTCCTCCATGAGATTAATAACCATAAAGCAATAGGCTTTGCACATGCCCTCATCCTCCTTGGAGCCAATGCAAATAGCTTTTAGTCCATAAGGTTATATGTCTGCGAGACCAGAGTGGGTGCTATGCACAGCACTAGATCATGAGGAGAATAAAAGCACATGTCTGTGGTGCCTCCATGTTCTCTGCCACTAACGGTTACTCTTCCAAACCAAAAAACTGGTTAGCTCAGAGCACTCTCTTCTCCCCTCCTCTCTTCTCCCCTCCTCTCCTCTCCACTCCACTCTGAGAGCAGCTTTGGCGTTTGCTCATGGACTCCATCTCCAATAGCCCGCGGAGACGCACACACATCAGTAAAGCGTAGCCCCCACTAATCATTGTGAAAATATTTTAAAAGGGACACGGAGAGGTAGAGAAAAGCATTGCATTTAGATTTGCTGAGCTGCACTTTTCTAAGTGTGTGCGTGTGTGCGTGTGTGCATGTGTGTGTGTGTGTGTGTGTGTGTGTGTGTGTGTGCGTGCTTGCCTGGGAGGGATGTTGAAAGAGTGTCCTAGCACACTTTTGCTTTCATCTCCACGACTCCAGAGTCACACTCACTTGTTTGAGCAGCACATATCAAATGCTGTTGTTGCAGTGCATATATTTATGGTTTATTTGAACAAAGGCTTCCTGTGTGTGCTCTCAGACGCAGTTAGTCAAACAGCCACTCTCTTTCTTATGTGGAGTGGTCCATGTGAATTTTCAAAATTTTCAAAAGAAATCCACCTCGTTCTGCTCTGTGCTTGTTGTAGGTACTTTCCACAGCTTTCCACAACTTGTCTCTTTGATGATTTCTGCTGTTGTTTTAGGCTTGTCTCCTTCTCATGTTGTACATGCCTAGCATTTAAAATAATACAAAAATAGCCTCATATAAAAGGCACTGTCAAATATGTTACAAAACTGAACTATGCAATACTTTGGAGAGGGGACTGACTTCAAAGTGACAAGTTTTCATTTACTGACATTAATATGCAACTAAACACAGTTGAGAGTCATAATGTCAGGGCCAATAACGTGCTTTTGTTAAAACCATCATAGCACATACTGTAATACAGCTGCTACAGCTGTACAGCTAATACAGCATTTAAGTTGCGGCAAGAGGTTCAGAGACATGCATTTATGTAGTTTATTTAAGCCATCGTATCATACAGTTCATTAATGCAAAATGTAGCAGTTTGTTGGTGCTTAGAGGGCTATATAACCCAAGTTGCTACATTTTTCACATGAAGTCATGCCGTCACGTATGCTTGATGAGCCGAATGGGTTGTGAAGGCGCAGACAGACAGCATGTAAAGTGTTGCTGCTCGCCTCGTTACAGCCAGCCCGTTGGCGTGGGGTGTCCCGTCTAATAACCCTCGTCACGTCTGATCTCTTCTAATAGATCGTAAAAGCCATCAAGCGTCTCTCCAAATGAGAAGCGAATGCGGCGACAGCGTGGGGCTGCATGCAGGCGCCTCCGTGGTCCGCAGCTGCAGGAAAAGGCCGGGCCCCCGATGACAAGCCGTGGTGTGGCACGCACCAGAGGAGACGAGAGGTGCACTTAAGCTGCGGGAGACATTGCAGTTGGAAACTGTCATCTCCAGTTATGTTCCTTTAAGGAGAAACACAGTTTCAAATGCTGCAACAGCTTCAAAGCAGATTTTGGAGGAAAAGTACATGTGCTCTGAATTAATATGGGTCATAGAGAAGATGCCTATAACGACTATGGCAGAGAGAAGTGTCAACCACTGTATTTTTCTGTCACTTTACTGAGAGACAGGCACTGAGAGACAGGCACTGTAAAATCAAGAAATCCTGCCACTGAATCCAAAACTATGTTTGACATTATGTACAAAGCTTATAGGCTACACTGAAAACTCGGCCAATCACAGCCCTTGCTGTCGAACGCTCCGTCCGGTTCGACCGCGGAACGCCACAGTGGACTTATGCTGCCCCTAAGCGGCTGCTGTTGTACTTACATTTCACGTAGCTGCGTGAATCACGTTTTTCGTGAGTGAAGTGTCCATTTGTAAATAGTACCCACTGTATCCTACTTTAGAATGCAGTATTACACCATGTACAGACTAGAACAACGTCACTAATGTTATAACCACCAGGCTCATTTTTGGTGATATAACATTAGGGAGACCACACAAGGATAAAGGTTAAAAAAAAAGCATTTGTTAAAAAAAATATAGATGCTGAAACATGAGTTGCAGTCAGGATATATGTGATGGTAAGACATAAAGGTGTAGCGAAAATCAGAGTAATGTGCTAGAACCAAATTAAAGCCAAAAGTGATGCATGCTGGGAAGGAGAGAGGGAACGCTGAACCCCAGCCAGGTAACCCCTTTTATAGCACCGGTGCCCCAATCAGATGACTAGCTGCACCTGTGTGCTGTGTCATGACTCCGCTCTGCAAGACAAACAAACACAGACAGGCAGGCAGAAACTGGCAGGGCCGTAAAACAAATAAATGTTGAAAACTAGAGGACAGGACAGGATAGAAATACACCCTCACCGCAACCCTAGAGAGATACCTCTTAATCCTAACCCTATGGTGTACACACTTTACACAAATGACTGCCAGAGTTCACTACCCAACACCACTTACTACAAATATGCAGATGACACAGCCATAGTAGGACTACTTACAGACAACAGTTCCATCACAGCCTACCACCAGTCCATCACAGATTTTGCACTGTGGTGCTCTGATAACTACCTCCAACTCAACAATGACAAGACAAAAGAACTGGTCATTCATGCATCAAAATCACCCCCTGGACTCACTCACATCACCATCCATGGCCAACCAGTTGCACAGGTCAGCACTTTCAAATATCTTGGTCTCACCATTGACAATAAGCTTAACTTCAATGAACATGTCACCATTACACAGAAACGTGCACAACAGAGACTGTATGCAATACGCAAACTAAGATCACTGTATGTTGCCCCCCATTTCCTTCTGCTACTCTACAAAAGCATCATCCAACCCCTTCTACTCTACTGCTCCCCCTGTTTCTTCACCATACTAAATGTCACCAGCAAGAACAAACTCATTAAAATCTCACACTTAGCATCCAAGATAATACAGCTTCCCACCCCCAGCCTCACTGATGCAAATGACACAGCCACCACACGCCTTGCACGCACCATAGTAAGCAGCCCTGACCATCCCCTGAACCGGTTCTTCACCCTACTCCCATCTGGCTGCAGATACAGAGCCCTGGACTGGAAAAAAGCGCACTATAAGAAAAGTTTTATACCCTCAGCAATCACTGCACTAAACAAACAATCAACCTGTGACAATCATCCATCCCCCCTATTCTTTTGTGTTTTATGTTGTCTGCACTGTCCACCTTTTTGCTTGTATGGTGTTGAGGAGGGAGGGAACTGGGGGGGGGGGGGGGGTATGGGGTGTGATGTTATATGTTATATGTATGAGGCTGTGTACATCCTGCATGGAATGTAACAATGATATGTGTAGGACAATAAAGACTATATACTAATACTATACTATACTATGGAAATACACCCTCACCGCAACCCTATAGAGATACCTCTTAATCCTAACCCTATAGAAATACACCCTCACCGCAACCCTAGAGAGATACCTCCTAATCCTAACCCTATGAAAGGTTTATGACTTGAAATACATAGTGTTGTCGGTCAGCTGTGAGTAGCCTCTGTCTCCTGTTTCCATGTAGCAGAGGCTCTAAATGCTTGGCTGTCCAGTCATTGGCATTGATTCATGAAGGGGACCAGTGGTGGACATTACTTGAGTACATTTACTCAATTACTGTACTTAAGTCGCTTTTTCATGTATCTGTACTTTATGAGTATTTCAATTTTGTTAAACTTTTTACTTTTACTCCAGTACATTTAGAGGCCAAATATCTTACTTTTTACTCCACTACATTTTGTGACAGCTGAGCTAAAGTTCCTTTTGGAAAAAAGACTGTCCAGATAGGCCTACATGTGTACTTACATGTATATTTTCTATTAAGCGAGCTAGGCGCCATCGAGCAAATGATAGACAATGATACAATCTCACACTATCAAACACAAAAGGGAACATCTTGATTTGGTCCAAAAGTGTAAAGCAATCAACAAAGACAAATGTGCTTACTTTGAAGTATAGAAAAATGTGCTTACTTTAAGATATCAAATTAGTTTGTTTTTAGTTCTTTCTACATACAACAATTATTAGCTGATTTTGTCCTTGAATGGAGGAGAAAGGCTCAATGAATGCCTATGTCTGTGCCGAATCATTTCAACAATAGTAAATGCAACTGTATTAGCCATAACACATTTTAGGACTTTTACTTTCGATACTTAAGTACATTTGAAGGCAAGGACTTTTGTACTTCCACTTAAGTGGAAATGTAAAAGGAGGACTTTTACTTTTACTGGAGTAACATTTGACCATGTGTATCTCTACTTTCACTCAAGTACAGGATTTGTACTTTTACATTACATTACATTACATTTGGCTGACGCTTTTTTAACCAAAGCGACTAACAACATGGTAAACAGTAAGTTTTAGAACAATTCTCACAATTTTAGGACAGTTTAAAAAAAACACATTAGAGTACAGTAAGAATAAGTGCGTCGGTGAGTGCTGTATTTTAACAGTTACTTGTCAGTTTAACGGCTGGTGAGTGCTAGGATCAGTAAGACTTGTTGTAAGTGTTGCTATGAGAGTAGATGTTCTCTAAAGAGCTGGGTCTTCAGGAGTTTTTTGAAAGTGGAAAAGGATGTCCCTGCCCTTGTAGGAACTGGCAGTGTGTTCCACCAACGAGGAACAACAGATGAGAAAAGTTTGGATTGGCTTGAGCGTACCGGTGGTAGAGCTAGACATCGTTCGTCAGAGGAGCGCAGCGGTCTGGAGGTAGTGTAAGTCTGTATGAGGGCATTCAAGTAGGTGGGAGCAGAACCGGAGACTACTTTGTAGGCAAGCGTTAGAGACTTGAATTTGATACGGGCCGCCATAGGTAGCCAGTGTAGCTGGATGAGCAGCGGGGTAACATGTGCCCTTTTGGGTTGGTTGTAGACCAGGCGTGCCGCCGCGTTCTGGATCATCTGAAGTGGTTTCACTGCGCAGGCTGGGAAACCTGTCAGGAGGGCATTGCAGTAGTCGAGTCGTGAGATGACTATTGCCTGAACCAGAAGTTGGGTAGCATCTTGAGTCAAGTAAGTCCTGATTTTCCGTATGTTGTAGAGTGCGAAACGGCATGACCGGGCGACTGAGGCAACATGATCTGAGAAGTTTAGTTGGTTGTCGAGAACAACTCCAAGATTTCTTGCAGTCCTGGTCGGTGAAACAGACAGGGAGTCAAATTTGATGTTGATGTCATGGTGTATGGTAGGTTTAGCTGGGATGACCAGCAGTTCAGTCTTTGAGAGGTTCAGCTGGAGGTGGTGTGCCTTCATCCATGTAGCTATGTCTGAAAGGCAATCTGAGATCCGTGCTGAAACCAGGGGGTCGTCAGGTGGAAAGGACAGATAGAGCTGTGTGTCGTCTGCATAGCAGTGGTATGCCGTGTGAACGGATAATCTGTCCTAAGGAGGTGGTGTAGATAGCAAAGAGGAGGGGGCCCAGCACTGAGCCCTGGGGGACCCCTGTGGTGAGATGGTGAGGTGCGGATAGCTGACCAAGCCATGATACGTTAAACGAGCGTCCTGTGAGGTAGGATTCAAACCAGGAGAGAGCAGCTCCGGAGATTCCCATGTCAGCGAGTATAGAGAGAAGGATACGGTGATTAACCATGTCAAAGGCAGCCGATAAGTCAAGCAGAATGAGTACTGATGATCGAGCGGTCGCCCTGGCTTCTTTTAAGGCTTCTGTTACAGACAGCAGAGCCGTTTCGGTAGAGTGGCCGCTTTTGAACCCAGACTGATTTGGATCCAGAAGGTTGTTCTGTGAAAGGAAGTCAGAGACCTGTTTGGAGACTGCTCGTTCAATGCCTTTGGATAGGAAAGGCAGTAGTGAGACAGGGCGGTAGTTCTCGACTTGAGCAGGGTTGAGAGAAGCTTTCTTAAGTAACGGTGTTACCCGGGCCATTTTGAACGCTGTTGGAAATGTGCCGGAGGTTAACGAGGCATTGATCACATGTGTGATAGCTGGAGCGATGGTCGGGCTGATGGACTGAAGTAGGCTCGTAGGTATAGGGTCCAGCGAGCATGTGGTAGGACGGCTGCATGTCAGGAGTCTGGACACTTCACTCTCGGAGAGAGGCGTGAATGCTGAAAAAGATGTTCCAGCAGTCCCTAGAGGTTGTAGGAGTGCGGTATCTGAGTCAGATGCGTTGAGTGGGCATGTAGAGAATTGACTGCTGATTGCCGCCACTTTGTTTGTAAAAAATGAGGCGAGGGTATCTGCAGTAAGGCTGGATGGAGGAGGAGGCAGCTGAGGGTTGAGTAGCGATTTGAAGGTTGAGAAAAGTTTTCGAGTGTCTGTAGCACTGTTGATTTTGTCATTGTAGAAAGCAGTCTTAGCAGCAGTGATGCTGGCTGAGAAGGAGGTCAGGAGTGTCTGGTAGTTTTTGAGGTCGTCAGCTAGTTTGGATTTGTGCCATTTCCTCTCCGCGGCTCTGAGTTTGGTGCGCTGCGATCGGAGGGTATCATTTAGCCATGGATGAGAATGTTTGGATCGAGCTGGCCTTGTGGTAAGAGGGCACAGCTCGTCTAGACACGAGGTCAGTGTGGAGCAGAGCGAGTCAGTGGCTTCATTAACCTCCAGAGAGGAGAAGGTGTTAAGTGGAGGTAGACCGGAGGCAACCACAGAGGAGAAGTGCGTTGGAGACAGGTTCCGGATGTTGCGGTGGAACGTGACCATCGGCTGAGGAGCTGGAGGCTCTTCTGTTAGGCTGACGTTGAACTGGATGAAGAAGTGGTCAGAAAGATGGAGAGGCGTCACCATGAGGGTGTCTGTGCTGCAGTTCCGAGTGAAAATCAAGTCAAGCTCTTTGCCAGCTTTGTGAGTCGGTGGGCTTTGAACCAGTTCGAGGTCAAAGGAGTGGACCAGGGCCAAAAAGTCCGCTGAGCCTGGGGCATCTAAGTGGATGTTCATATCACCGAGAACAAGAAGCGGACAGCCATGCTCAGGGATGGAGGATAGCAGAGTGTCAAGTTCGTCAATAAAGTCGCCTAGTTGGCCTGGAGGGCGGTAGATGACCAGCACGTAGAGTTTTGCTGGGGCGATCACTGTGATGGCATGGAATTCGAATGAGACATATTTGTTTGAAGGCAGTAGCGGGGTGAATTTCCATTTGTTGGAGATCAGCAGGCCCGTCCCGCCTCCTCGTCCAGATAGGCGAGGGGTGTGGGATAGTGTAAGGTTAGTGGAGAGTGCAGCCGGGGTGGCAGTGTTCTCTGGTTTGATCCAAGTCTCAGTGAGAGCAAGGAGTTCCAACGAAAGGTGGTTGGCATAGCCAGCTATGAAGTCCGTTTTGTTGACTGCGGATTGACAGTTCCACAAGCCCATGGAGAAGGAGGTTTCTGTCGGTGAGGACCGTTGAAGTTGCTGGAGGTTAAGGCGATTTCTGCCCCTTTTGGCATGATGCCGTTTTCTGCAATGGCCGGTGATAACAGATATGGTGGAACGGCACATTTTGCCTTTGTCGGTGCCTGTGCTCGGTGAACTTGCACAGGTAAACTTGCTTGTCTTGACCGCGTTCGTCTTAACCGAGGCTGGCTGAAACGAGGGCTGCCGCTTATGCTGACGCTTCAGCGGCCGCCACTAATTTTATGCTGCTACGATTTGCATGCAGCTGTCCTCCTATCTCACTAATGATGCATCAGCGTAGACCACCCTCTGACGTTCGCACAGCTTAGATTGTTCAAAAGGGTGTTAATTACTGTCAACTGAAAGTCCGCTCGCTCACACCGACCGAAACTCACAGTTTCAAGTAGCCTCCTCCCTCAGCTGTTCCCAAACGCCCAGAGTCCAATTCTAACAATTGGACTTGACCAAGGGGACCAAATAAGAGTCCTGTACTGCTATCCTGCTCCTGGGAAATAAATACAGTGTACAGGTTTACTGCGATGACCATAATGAGTGAAGACGATTAGCTGGACGATCAATCATTTGAGTGGTCAGACACTAATAGAGGTCAATTGTCACACATATAAAGAGTGACAGGATTTATACATTTTTGCTAGTTTCTTCATTTTAAAGAGGACATAAAATGTCATACTGAAAAAATACTTTGACTCTCATTTAATTTCAGTTTTGCATATATATATATATATATATAGATGTGTCATATATATATATATATCTAAGGCCCAGCTAGCCAGAGCACATCAAAGATGCGTGCATGGACAGAGTCAATATCAGGAGTGGAGTTGACTGGACTTCTTCAGTCTTTATCTTTTTTTTGTCCTGACCGCGGTACAACTACAGAGTGTTAACCCCCTGACCCCATTTACCTCATTCTCTTTTCAGCTGTCCTGATGCAATCTCCTTTAAGTCAAGCAATGAGCACACAGTCGCCGTGATGAGACGACAACTCCGTCTCTGATGTGCGGGCGAAGTCCAGACAGACCGATAATAAAGAATTGTCCGTGTCAGAGAGGTCAAAGAAATAAGTGCTAATGAGATTTAAATTATGTCAAGGGCAAAAGCTGGATTTCTGTAGTTAATGTTGCACAGGTCTTTAAGCAAGTCAAGCCACAACTTGCTTAGACTTTCAATGGTATTGCAATCACACTGAAATGTCTGGCCCATATTTCTTCCACTAACTACCATGAGTATACCACTGTTATGCTTGTATGACATGTACCTATACTTATCCTGATACATGTCATAATTCATTTCTCTACACAGCTCAGCCACCCCATACTGAGTCATATCTCTGCTCAAGGAAGGGGGTTTTCCTTTGCCTTTGTGCTTTATCTGGGGAGATGAAGTTCAAGCTGAGCTCTGTAAAGCTGAAGGTACACAAGGGAATTTTGAGCAGTGTTGCAGGACAATGTTTCTGGGTATTGTGGTTCTGGCATTGATATTCATAAACATGTTTTTTTTTTCTCCAGGAGATCTTTAATCATCAGTAGGCACATTGTCATGATCATCCAATCAGAACACTAGGAACCAGTTGTGTGGTTGCCCAGCAACATTGCTGAAAAAGTGTACCCCATGTATCATCACCATAAAGCATCTTGAGCATACAGTATTTAGGCGATATATTATTATGGCACTATATAAACAACATTGAACAGAACTCAAATATGATCAAAGCAATATAGAAATGCAAACATTAAAACATTCTCCTCCATTTCAGCTGATTTAGTTTATTTAGACAAAATAGCCCCCATTCTGATGTGGCATCAGTGAAGTGAACTCAAACATGTAGAGTTCCACTGAGACACCTGGACCCTGGTCCCTCTGTCTTAAAGGTGGCAGCTGCAGTCTGTCGTTCAGTGGCTGGAAAACACTGGCACTCTTCAGCACCTTGGACAGCAGCACAGTGTGCTATTTTTCTAGAGACACACACACCTACGAAGCGCAGAACAGTGTATATCTCCAAAAGGACAGTGGCCTGTAAAATCTTACTTACTTAAGACCCTTGTGTTGTCAGTGTTTGTTTCAGGACACACAAACACACACACACACACACACACACACACACACACACACACACACACACACACACACACACACACACACACACACACCTGCACACAAACACAGACCCACACATGCACACACAAATACACACATCCAGACACTCGCAGAATGTCCCTTTCTAAGAATTATGAGCTGAGGCGTTCCTCAGTATTAAGAGCTGGTGGCAGAGGCACAGTGGCTGTTGCGACATTGTGGCAACAGCAGCAGCCGTACGTGAGTGAGCAAGCAAGTGAGCGAGCGAGAGAGCGGATAAGTGGGCTTTGACGAGTCCAGAAGTGCTGACCAGAGCTGATGGACACTGAGCTGGTCCTCATCTACGCCTCCAGCGTCATCTTAAAGCCCCTAAAGCCTGCTTTACAGATCACCCTCAGCGCCGCTGCTGACTACTGCTGACAGGAGGGGAGCGGGGGGGGGGGGGGGCAATAAGACGGGGAGAGAGGAGAGGAGGAGGAGGAAGAGAAAGAGTTAAGCGGAAAAAGAGAAGACTGATGAATTTGATGAAATACAGACGCATAGGTCCCAATTGGTGGGAAGCACACAACACCCCCCCGCATGACGGGTTGATACTGCAATTCCTGTCATGGACGCGATAGCATATCACAGCCTTAAGCCTTGTTTACAGTTGCTTATAGATGTGCACACAAACAGCTGCAGACTACTCTGGCCCTGCCTGCCTGTATTTCAGCTCACTCTCTTCACTGACATTGCTCTTAACACAGCAATACTCCCACTTCTCCCTTGACCTTCCCAGAAATGCATCAATAAGTAAAGTGCAGATTGCCTGACTGCTCTCTTGTGCCAAATGCCTTTTCACTCACGTGTGATCTGTCCGTACATACTAAACGGATCACACATGCACATGCCATGCATTACAAATCCATATTTCATGCAAATAAAGCATGAAACAGGCACTGTTTTCTTGGTACATCTGCCCCTCGAACTTTAGGGCACAAAATGTATAAAACAGTATAAATCAGGCCTACAGTTGGTAGAGAGGAAATGAGGGGAGGAGGGATGAGATGAGGGGATGAGAAGAATGACGGAAGAGAGAGAATGAGAAGGATGAGTAGGAGGAGCAGAGATTAGAGGTGGAGAAGAGAGAAAAGTGGAAAAAGATAGAAGAGGAGGAATGAAGCAAAGAGTAGAAGTGGGGAGAGAAAGGGAGGGGAGGGAAAAGGGGAGGAGTGGTGAGATGAAGGGAAGGAGATAAAAGGGAAGAGAGAGGGAGAGAAGACAGTGAAGAAGTAAAGAACAGGGTGGAGCTGAGGAGTGAACCAGACAGGAGATGGAGTGAGACAGGATGAGGACAATGACAGCAGAGGAGACAAACATACACACACACACACACACACACAGAGAGAGAGAGAGAGAGAGAGAGAGAGAGAGAGAGAGAGACACAGTATTAAACTGGTGTTATGAGGCAACAACCAGCAAAACCCATCTGTACATGCAGCAAGGGGTAGAGTGTGTGTGTGTGTGTGTGTGTGTGTGTGTGTGTGTGTGTGTGTGTGTGTGTGTGTGTGTGTGTGTGTGTGTGTGTGTGTGTGTGCATGCATTTGTGTGTGTCTCTGTGTTTGTGTGTGTGTGTGTGTGTGTGTGTGTGTGTGTGTGTGTGTGTGTTTATTTCCTGCTACGGCTTGTTAATGAGCGTCACTCTGGGCGTTCGTCTCTGCTGAGGAAGTGCTTATACTGCACCAGTAAGCTCCCAGCACGGGCCTCTGTGGCCAAATGTCAGTGTGTCAGAATGCACTTTGATAAAGGCTGCGCTTGCTGTGTAGTGTTGCGCTGCACTGCGTATCGTGCTCTTTTCAAGAATACAAAAAAGATAAAAAGTGCTAAATGTCAGCTTTGAGGGGAAGCAGAGGGAGTGTTCTGGTGTTGCTATTAAGCAATCCTCTCATCTCATGGCAAAAGATGTGAGCTGAGGAAAGGACAGAGTGCCAGTCGTGAGTGACACCGACTTCTGGTCCAAAATACTAAAGCATTTCAAATTACTCTTATGAGTTGTTTCCTGTGTGTATTTGTGTGTGTGTGTGTGTGTGTGTGTGTGTGTGTGTGTGTGTGTGTGTGTGTGTGTGTGTGTGTGTGTGTATTTGTGTGTGTGTGTGTGTATTTGTGTGTGTGTGTGTGTGTGTGTGTTCGTGTGTGTGTGTGTGTGTGTGTGTGTGTGTGTGTGTGAGCCTGGAGAGGAGAGCAGGGAAGAGGGGAGAGGAGAGGCGGACAGTGACAGAGCTGTTTGGTCAAACAAGCGTCAATCTGACTGTCATCAGTCAAAGGCTGCCAAGTGCAATTGAATCAGAAGCTTACAACTAAAAGGTTGAATCATTCTTTATAATTACTGTCATTAGCTTAGCATCAGTTAGCTTAATGATACACACTCCACCCTCTGGTTGTTTTTCCAGCTGCCTTTATCATCTCCCTACATCCTGTACCAAACATTTTCTGCTCACATTGAGGTAGAGTAGCGGAATACTTTCCAAACACTTAGCGGAATACTTTCCAAACACTTAGCTCTGTGTTGAAAAGGAGAGAGTGCTAGCTGAGGTTTGCTAATTGCTAAGTGGCTTTGTAGAGGCGGGGGGCTACATTTTTCATCAATAGCATTGAAGTGTTTGACCGGCTGGTACTTAGGAGAAAATTGGCCCTGTGCACTCAGGACTGTCTGTGCCCACACAAAAACTAATACACAACACGCTCTTACCAGTACTGCTGCACAACACGCTCAGATCAGTACTAATACACACCACACTCAGATCAGTACTGCTACACAACACGCTCAGATCAGTAGGCTACTGATACACAACACGCTCAGATCAGTACTAATACACACAGTACTAATTTCAACCACTAAATAGTGACTATTAGGAACAATGGAGAAACCAAACTACAAGCCAAAGTATGATGAAATTCTATCTACTGTAACCCTAAAACAAGATTAGGAAAAGAAGGTCATTGGCATTGTATCTCCTCATAAGAAATTGGCATTGTATCTATTCTCTGTCAGAGATACAAAGCAGAGGCAAATCCTGACCAAGTGCAGGCTCAGCAACCAGAACTTTGCAGTGGAAACAGGTAGACACAGAAAAACCTGGCTGCCAAAAGAAGAAAGGACATGATGTCTTTGCCAGACAGAGAAGGTTGAGATGGAGGAGCACTCTCTTCTTCACTGGGAAAAATATAGGGAAGCTAGGAAAACCTTTTTCTATACATTTCCACATTTAGATTAATGAATTAGCTATATCCTTCAGCTGCCTTGGCACCAAATTATGTTTTACTATTCCACAACCTGAGGGACACTAGTTTGAATATAAATGCAAATGGGTTTAATGTTTCTATATATGTTAACATAAACAATATATTCTCTCTCTTGTATACAGCCATTCATGTGCACAAACACTTACCCCACACACACAAACAGATACACACAACACATACACACACACACACACACACACACACACACACCTGTGTGACTACAGAGCTGGCTGGGTGACTGAGAGCTGAGACAGAGAGCACAGAGGCCACCCTCAGATGCCTGTCAGATTTCCATATTAATGAGACATTTAAACCCCATTTGTTTGGTATGAAACATCTCAGACATGCATTTTTGCACTGCAAATTATCCACAATGCTTGCATTCATACGCCCATTTACACACAACACTACACACAACAGTGATTCATGGATTCATATTATGCGCGCAATATTAATTCCCTGCATGGCCGGAATACAAAGATTGGGGGGTAATTAACATGTGTGTAGACTTCCATTTCAGCACATTATGAAAAGCTATTTGGAAGGCAGTGGTCCTGCCAAGAATGGAGTCACTGGCCTAAAGTCTTAAAGAATGTGCCAAATATACATGGAGACTACAGTTTTAAAGGACTTGAGGGTGACTCTTGAAGACTGTTGAAGAAGAATCTGGTAAGATTCTTGTTGTTTACCAACATTTTCAACATGGCCGACTTTTCAAATTATTACAATCGAGGGCTGAGAGATCATACAAGATGGACAACCTACATCCACTATACAATTTATTCGCCATTGATCATCAT